>NC_087251.1:45939372-46006872 GCF_037042905.1 Lytechinus pictus | reverse complement strand
TATAATAGATAGGGGCCATGGATTCTTTACTGCAATGATACATGATGTTGGTATGGTTCTTTTGTTTTATTGTACAGGACAACTGAATGACTTCCTGCAGCCAATCGGGAAGGAATCGGTCTTGAAGGTCACGGAAAATGCTTACAATCATCTCTTTGCTGAAGGTCAGACACGTCCAGGAACAACTAAGAAGAGACAATACTATGATAAAGAAGTAAATTTCATCTTTCTATGTCTATTCTTCACTGTAATTAGATTGTTTCGTCCACTGGTTTCTAGGATGGATGTTTTTATTCCTCATTCAATAGTTTAAAAAAATCTTTAAAATAATATCATGAATTTAATTTTTTTTTTTTAAATCAAAAATGAAATTAAAAAAACAGACTAATTACCTTTAAAATCAGATTTTCCCTACAAAAAGTGGATTTTCATTGCAAATTTCAAATATAATAATCTAGTATTTATTTGAAATGTCGGCAATTAAGGATGAGCACTGATCTGGTAGAAGTGTGCTGTATGCTGGGGGAGGGGGTGAAATTAACAAGTACAAGTAAAAAAATTCCTTTACAAGTGCCTTTACATTGCTTTTACGAGCAAATGCCTTTGAGGTCGTCTTGATGAATCTAATGATGCTGTTAGATTCAGACATAAAGGAGAGTCCTTTAGATGCAGCACCTAGCTCAAACAGCTCTTTTTCAACTGAAGAAAGTACCTTCTCACTGACTTCATCTTATTGAACGAGAGTGTGCAGTCCTCAGAGTGCAGTTCCAGCGGTACTCTTTCCTCTGCAGTGAGGTTATCCCAGTTTTCAGTTCCGTGGCTGCCTCGTCAAACATGGTGTTTCTGATGTTCTTGTCCTGCTGGGCGTCCTTCCTTGGCTGCATTGTCAATTTCGTGCAAAAGTTCCTTGAACGTGTCAAGTGTGTCTGAAGCCGACTTGGTGGCAATATCCCTCGGACCAAGTACGTAGTACCTCTTCACTGTCCAATCCGTGGTACCCCATGACCTTCTCGCCATACTTGGAGGTTACGTCTTTATATAAGGTTGTGTCTTCTTTGTGGGGAAAATTCGCTCGCTATCTGTTGTTGGGCCTCACGTAAACGCTGGATGTTCATGTTCTCAATGGTCGTCTTTGAAGGCAGTCTCTCACACGTCTTCCCTGTCAAATTCTCTATGACGCTTTGAATACATAATGATACCCTTGTTACACCAACATGATTGTTCAGCAAATTATACACACAGGTTGTTAGTTGAGTATTAAAACATCTCTTTTCATCATCAAAAGTAGGGATCAATCCTTCAGTGAGATACTCTACTCTCTCTTCCAAATTCTTTTTTTTACTCCTAAGAGCAACAAGCTCCTTCTCCATTTCTGTCATCTCAGTCACGAGTTCTGTAATTCTTCTTTCACTTTCTTCATCTCTATCTGCATCCTGATCCATTTTCATACATTTCCCTTGGTATTACTTTTCTCGCTTCCTTGTTCTCTTCAGTGAAGCACGAAGGTTAGACGTGCAAGCTTTTTCTGTTTGCAGATCATTTTCTGTCTTTTTTAGTTGAGTGGTCTGTTGCTTGAGTTCGCCGGAGAGCTTGGCAGTGCCTGCCTCATATCTGCGATAATCGTGATTATCGCATAGATTCTCTCCTCTCAGATTTCTTGTACTCTGTTGCCACCAGGAAGCTAAATTCCTGTGCAAGAAATTGTTCTTTCCGTTCTTGAGCATCTGCTCCTGTGTCTTTCTTCATACGCTGCAGCTTTCCCTTTACTCTTGTGATGGCAGAACTTATCAGGAACATTATGAAGACAATCTTGAACAATGCCCTTCAAGTGTTGAACTTCTACAGTCACATTTTTTTGCCTCAGCAAATCTAGAACTTCAGCATTAGAAATGTGGACTTGAGATGCGCTTCCAGCACCTGTTAATGGATGTAGGGAAGAAATGGATTAGCATCATGAAGACGGGAGCTGCGGAACAGATTTCAAAGTGGTGGGCTGAGCCAAAAGTTGGGGGCTGCATATGCAAAAAAAATGATAATCAGATAGGAAAATTGTATGTTTTTGTGCAAGATTTGGGGGGAACGAAAGAAGGAAGGGGCTGAAGGCCCCCGATGCCGCACCAAAACCCCTCATAACCTGGAAGTAGATGTGCAGTGATGAGAAATGCTTCGTGAAATGAACTACGGTGGATAAAAATGACTCTGGGAAAACTGGATTTCCTCTAATTAATCATGTTTGTTCATCAAAAAGGGAGCAAACATTGAAACAAACATTTTTCCAAGAGTTCATTTCATCCGCCCCTGTTTTGTTTACCATGGGAATGGGGTCGGGCATAATGATGGTCGTGCGTGGCATCGCTACTGAAAGATCCCAAAGATTGAATAAAATGAGGCATGCATAAATAGCTCTGCCATTAAAGACTCTATTGACAAGACTTCTTTCACACTATAAAAATAACCTCATTCTTTAACACTAATCATGTACATTCCAATAACATCTGGCATAAGAGAAACTAAAGACTTCTTTCACAAATTAAACTTCATTATCCAACATAATTCATATTCACCATAATTCACCACCAGTGGCACACACCCCAAGTTTTTTATTCCACTATTCCATCTGTTTGATATGGAATCACTCTAAGTGATATACAAATGCAATTCCAGTGACAGTTTCCACCTTGATAATTTGCCATCAGGTAGCGAAGTGCCTCCAGGGATGCCTTCCAAGGCCAGATGAACCTTGCTACCTGTACAGTATTGACATGTCCCTGGCCTCGCCTCTACCAGATATCCTCAACATACGAGAGAGGAAACTCCACAGACCAGAGGAAACACACCAGTGCTTCGGTATTCTCACCTCAAAGCAAATACCAAAGGCAAGTACAACCAAACTTGCTTAACTTGAAACTTCGGAGACGGTGGTGGGAGGGGGGGGAGGGCACTCTCATTAAAATTTTGACACCTTGCTTGTATACAAGAGCAAGTAAAAGGGGTTGTTTTTCATAGTTCGGCAATCTCTCTTGGAATTCTACCAAGGAAACAATACTTATTCCTGGATAATGTTTCATAAAGCTGTTTGTATGTTACTATAATGACTTGTATACATAGCTGGTGGGTGTTTTATAAAGCTGTTTGTAAGTTAAGAGCGACTTTAAGAACGACTGGTGATCCTCTTTTGTGGTAAATGGTAGATTCATTGGCGATGGTTTGGCACGTAAGAAAGGTTCACCAGTCGTTCTTAAAGTCGCTCTTAACTTATGAACAGCTTTATGAAATGGCCCCTTGGTCACGCTTTCTTGGGTAATACCGCTGCACTCAACTCAGGTGAGGTAAATGGGTAGCACTGGGTACCGACAGGAAGTACTTCCTCAAAAAGCTATGAACACTAGAATGGGTAGACTAGCTTAGGATAATATCGGCGCACCTTTAGCACCTAACAAGGTGGATATGTGGGCTATATAAATAGAGTACCCAATATTATTATTATTTCTAAGTAGGCCTACTAAATCCAATTCTTCATTTTTTTGGTTTCCCTTCAGCTACAGTTAAAATCTGATTGATGTTGACGATAATTCTGTTTAAACAAGCATTTGAATAGAAAAGCCAATATTTTCCAAAGTTTGATTAGGGTTAAAGCAAATGTACTCCCAATGAAAAATCTAAATCGACAAGAGATTGGGCACCAGTTGTGTTTAAAAGTCATCATCAACTTTTTTTAAATGAAACCCCTGATCGTTGTTTGAATACATATTTTTTTTGCAGGTTTACCGTGAACTCATTGGAATTGGAATATTTTTATTCATAATATCAACACTTTTTTATAGCCTTCACACTTTTTTTGTTACATGGATTCGTAGTAATCTGGATATGTCGTGGAGTAGTGGTTCAGTCACTTGACTCTTAAACTAAGGATCAAGGGATTGAATCCCACCCCGCGATATTGTTCTTTTGCAAGGTACAGTACATCCACATTTGTCACTCTCCACCAAGGTGTTAAATGGGTACCCGGTAGGATCTGAACGTCAATGCAGACATGCCAACCGTTACCTTTTCAGAGTATTTGTTCCTCTTTTTTGCTATGAATACACCATTACTTTTTTGTATGATTTGTTACTTTAAAAAAAAAATTCTGATCATGGAGTATGTATTATACACAGCGCATGAGACTAGCGCCGGTTCGACAGTCCCAGACCGGTAAAAATCACTGTCGGGCTAGTAACTTGTTGCATGAAAAGAACAAGTAAATTCTTGCTTACAAGCCTACTAGTTTTCAAGTAGAGTCATTTCATATGTTTTTTTCACCGATCTCACTACAATAGGCTGGCGATTGTTACGTTGAGACAAATTTTTTAAAATACCCTTTTTTGTCAAAAAGTACCTTTTTTCTATATAAGAATACTTTTTTTGGTTGTAGAAGGTTGGCAAGTCTGTCAATGTGATTAGATTGACATGGTGCACTTTATGTGTGAAACCATGATGGATTCCATGACCTGGATAATCATAATTACATTGTGAAGCATTTAGAAACACAAGATATGAAGCGCTATATGTAACTATTATTATTATTATAATTATCTTCTTTTATCCAGGTGCCTGGTTTTCCAGTCTATACCAGGGCAGGAGAGTTGGCTGTGACCATCAAGCTTCAGTCAGATGCGAAACGACTGAGTGGCAATCAGATCAGGAGAGCCCAGTCCTTTCATGGCTGCATGTTCTCTGAAGTGCTACGGCTTGACAAGCCTAACCTAGAGCTGAACCCGGAGAAGAGTCAAGCTAGCTACCTCATTGTGCCTCTCAAAGAAGGTGAAAAACTGCAACTGTATACAGTGAAACCTTTTTATAAGGACCACTTAAGGGAGACAGGAAATGTTGTCCTCATGAACTCATGTTTAAGGGAAACCAAACATGTGGTCTTTATAGATATTTGGTATTTCTATACTTGTGGTAACTAAAGCAGGTTGGCTGTATCTAGGGTTCTCGTGTGTAGTGTAAAACATGATTTATAATGGTATTAATAAGGTAATAAGTTTCAGGCACAAGAGCCATTCAAATCATTCAATGTTACGGTCAGTACTAACCACCATCTTAGTTACCATTGATGGCAAAGTTAACATTTTTCTATTATATACCTTAATTCATACTACATGTCATTTAGTCCTATATGTCATTCAATCATTTTTGTATGTTGCTTTATCTTATTCCTTCCAACAGGTCCTGATAGTGGCCCTTCTGTCATTGACTGGTCATTCTTGGAGGAGGTCAGCCTGAGTTCTGGTCATCTAGACCAACCTCCTCAACTTCCGGACTACAGCCAGAGCCAGTTTGAGTTCTCCACGGACATCCTCGCCAATGCCGTGGTCACACCAATCTACAGAAACATTGACCAACCCCAGCGCTACTTTGTGGCAGACATCCTCTACGACCTCCCCGTGACCAGTCCCTTCCCGTCTGAAAAGTATGAGACATTCGTGGACTACTACTTTGAGCGGTACGACATCCAGATATCCAACTTCCAGCAGCCGCTGGTAGATGTTGACTGCATGTCATCTAGACTGAATCTACTGACTCCAAGGTATCTAAACCACAAAGGGAAAGCGTTGCCGATCAGTACGGGTCAGAACAAGAAGGGGAACCTGCAGAAGAAGCAGTACCTGGTCCCCGAGCTCTGCTACATCTATCCCATACCTGCATCCTTGTGGAGGAAAGCGGTGTGTCTTCCATCCATCCTCTACCGATTGAACGCGCTGCTGATTGCAGAGGAACTCAGGGTACAGGTGGCCGAGGAGGCGGGCATTGGCCTCAAGAAGCTCCCAGAGGAATATCCCTACCCGAACCTGAGCTTTGGATGGGAAGGACTCGATCTGGAGGCACTTGAGAGACAAGAGAAAGAGGCCAAAGAAGCAGCAAGATGCGATCTTGATGAAGGGAATGCAATATATGTTGAACCAAAGTGCAATAACTATAAGCAGCTGAAAGAAAATGAACGTGCAGCTGAGTCTGAACTGCAAACAAGCCAGATTAAGGACGTTGAAATGAATGAGCAGCTGAACACACCATGTGACCAAAGTAGACTAGAACGTTCTAGGAGAGATGGTAATATGAACAGTACTAATGAGAATAAAGAGACGTTTGATGATGGAAAATTTCACCTTGATGATGACGGCTATGACCCACAGAAGTGCCTTGGACCTAGCCCTACTATTATTTTGCAGGTTAGACTGAGGAGAAGAAATGGGATTCAGTGTTTTTCATTGACTATTTGTTAAAAGCTACTGAAACCCTTGCATCTGATTGGATCAAAACAAATTTGTCAGTGAAAATCACTGAAAAGATGCCTCCTGAAACACACCCATGTTCTCTTATGATGAGCAATATGTTCCTTAGAATACTCCCCAGGGAGTGGAGATTGTGCATACACTTTATTTTGGCAAGCCAGAATCCAGTGAATGGGGTAACCATGTATCTGTGGTTAGCATTGTCAGTCCTATGTGATAAATGCCTTGCTTTTCTGTCTGACCTATCTCTCTCATTCATTACACATATTTTGTTACAGTTTTATTGCAGTGATCATTCTATTGGGATCTTGTTGCCTCTCATAATTGCAAATATGTAAATGATGACAATTATTATGAGATACTAATTAAGTATATGAATTACTATGTACATTTCAGTTGTGGGCTGTGTCTGATGGGCTTGGATTCACCTCTGTAAGTTAGCTAAACTTGACAATTTTTGATGTGTTATTTTGTATTCCAGTCCTTGACCATGTCCAATTCCAGTGATGGTTTCAACCTAGAGAGGCTTGAGATGCTTGGAGACTCCTTCCTGAAGCAGGCAGTGACCGTCTATCTCTACTGCTCCTACCCTCACTTAGATGAGGGTAAGCTGTCATTCCTCAGGAGCAAGCAGGTTCGGAAAGATCTTCTTATTGTCATTTATTGCTTTGGGCTGTGTGTCATACGTATGTGAACCCGATGGGAGAAGGCTCATTAAGAATGATACATCGTTGATTTTGTTGAATCTTTGGGTCTTACAAAAGTCATAAATGCATGGTTGTTTTCGAAAAAAAAACAGCAATGACTGAAAATAACTTGAGGCTTTAATTGATTATATTTACTGTATAACTAAGCGTTGTACTGATAATAGCAATTATTAGAATTGAACAGCTTATTTTTACTGAGGTATGCTAGTGCAGAATGGAACAGTTGGCTTTTAATAGGATTTTATATGGGTTCATCAGTGTGGATGTTTTCCGTTTTTGACTCACCTGCATAGCAGAGCGAGACCATAGGCGCCGCTTTTCCGACAGCGACTGCGGCAGCGTCAACATTGAAATATTAACCCAAGGTTAAATTTTTGAAATGTCATAACTTGGAAAGTATATGGACCTATTTCATGAAACTTGGACATAAAGGTAATCAAGTATTACTGAACATGAAAGTTTCCAATGTACCCGTATTATTCCAGATTTATGAATGAATTTACAATTAAAGGTTGATTTTTAACAATAAAATTCTACTGTTGTTTGTTTCTCCCTTCTACACAAAGGTTAGCAATTTCAACCTATACTGCCTGGGTGAGAAGAAAAAGTTAGCTCATAAGATGCAGGTATCATTGTTTGATCCTTCCATCAACTGGCTTCCTCCCTGTCTGCTGGTCAAGGAGAGCTCCAAACCGGTCATCAAGGAAGAGAATGAGACTGACCAGGACGCAGGATTTGTCATTGACACCTGGGATCCTTCCACTGTTGAAGGTATCGACGACTTCGACGATGATGACTTCGACAGCGACCAGGGCTGGGAAGAGAATAGTGATGATATTTCGGAAGAGGAGATCGACGAGACGAAGGCAGAATGTCCGGACGATTTCTTTGCCAGGGAAGAGAAGGACGAGGAGCAGTGGTCTTTCTCTGTGGGTGATCCTGACGATGTTCCGGGGTTGACCTACACCGGTGCCAAGACGCAGGATGTGGGAAGTGTTCCTCCTCTACCGTACGAGATCCACACCCAACACAGCATGTCTGACAAGAGCATTGCGGACTGCGTTGAGGCCTTGATCGGTTGCTACCTGATGTCTTGCGGCTTCCGTAGCGCCCTTCTCTTGATGGCCTGGATGGGGTTGGATGTCCTTCCAACCATGGAAGGACACTCTAAGAAGCAGGATGACCAATTATCTAACCATTCCTCGAACCCCGCAGCTGATCTTCCAGTGTCTTGCCGATACGGCTACCTGAAGCAACCAGAGTCCCCTCTCTCAAGGAGTGTGCCCGATGCAAAGAAAGTACTGAAGGAGCAACTTGTTGGATATGAGCACTTTGAGAAGACCATCAACTATCGCTTCAAGGATAGGGCTTACCTGCTCCAGGCCTTTACTCATTCATCTTACCACCGTAATAGCATTACAGATTGCTATCAGAGGTAATTGGTTTTTTTTTTGTCTCGCCTGCATAGCAGAGCGAGACTATAGGCGCCGCTTTTCCGATGGCGGCGGAGTCAACATTAAAATCTTAACCAAGGTTAAGTTTTTGAAATGTCATTATAACTTAGAAAGTATATGGACCTAGTTCATGAAACTTAGACTTATAAGTTATAGTGTATCACTGAAGATCCTGCCTTGAGTTTCAGGTCACATGATTTAGGTCAAAGGTCATTTAAAGGTCAATGAACTTTGGCCATGTTGGGGTTATTTGAGGAATTGTCATCATTACTTTGAATGTATTTGGATCTAGTTCATGAAACTTGGACATAAAAGCAACCATGTATCCCTGATTATAATGTGCGATTTCAAGGTCACATGGCCAAGGTCAAAGGTCATTTAAAGGTCAGTGAACTGTGGCAGTGTTGGGAATATGTGTTGAATTGGCATTATAACTTAGTTGTTTTGCACATGTCTTAGGTCACATGATCCTGGTCTAAGATCATTTTTGGTCAATGGACATATTTTATTATCATATTAGTGTTTTTCTTCTGTGAATAATCATTTGCTGTTTTCAAACGCAGCACTGCTGCTATATATCAAATTTCGTAATGCAGGTGAGACTGCCAGAGGCGTTCCACTTGTTTTGCCTCGGGAACTACAAAAATCTTAGTTTTTGAATCTGTAGATTGTTTTCTACTTTTCTAGTCAAGCTTTGCACCTTGTTTATAAAAATGTAAATATAAATAATTGGCGAGTAATGTTGAATGAATAATCTTATATGCAGAATATAAAAATGAGTAGTACTTTTCAACAATGATAAAGGTATTCACAAGTCTGCGTTGTAAAGGTTTAGTGATCAATGATAGATAGTACATACTTCTGGATTTTTTTTCTTCATTCTAATACCTTACTCCATTTTAAAAAGATAAATGGTGCATTATAATATGCTGTAAAGCGCTTTGAGCCAAACGAGGAAAAGCGCTATTTAAAAATTTACTATTATCATTACTATAAATGCTATATTTATCATTAATATCATTATGTATGCCTTTTTATCCCCATTATCCTTTATTAACAATTTCCCAGGCTTGAGTTTCTTGGAGATGCCTTATTGGACTACCTCATCACTCGTCACCTGTACGATCACCACACCAACCTCTCTCCAGGGGCGCTGACCGATCTCCGCTCGGCACTGGTCAACAACACCATCTTTGCTTCCTTGGCCGTCAAGTTCAACTTCCATAAGTACTTCAAGGCCTACACTGCCAATATGTTCCAAGTCATCGACAACTTTGTGACGTTTGTCGATGCAAAGAATGAAGCTTTGGGAATGGATTCGCAGGTAAGTAGTCTCACTAGAGCTAATGGACACCAATATCGAGTTGATAAGGATTTATCGAGAAAAAGAAAGCAAACAAGGATAACGTTAATGATTCATCAAAATCAAATGTAGAATTCATAGGAAAGTTTCAGGATTATAAATTTAATAGTGATAAGTATAAGCATAGATGTTGTGAGCTAATGTGAATGGATGGATGGGTGGATGTGAATGGATAAATTAATGGATGGATGGATTTATTTTGTTCAGTAATTAATCATTTCAGTTAAATGTTCAAATAAATGATTTAAATTAAAATCCTAGAATACTGAAATAGAATAAATTGACTCTTTCCCCACCACAGACAGAATCACTCCTGCGCCACATTAATTTCAAGGTGCAGCCTTATGAGCGGTTTTGCATGGACAGCTTACAATGCCTTTTGATTGGTTTATTGGAAAGAAAAGCTTTGTGTGTACACAGTACAATGTGATGCATACATCAGTATTGTGTATGTGTGTATAAACAATAGACTAATGGCACTGTGTGTGTTTTGTGAATAGAATGTGACTTGAGTCGAAGTTGGAGGTAAGCTGTATGTGACTTGAGTCGAACAAAACGGGCAAAGAGTTCATGAATTAATAGGGTAATTAAATGATATCGTAATTTTCCTTTTATTTATTGATTGGTTACTTGCAGCAGATTTCATATTCAATATCCATCTTAAAAAAAACCCCATTTTATTCCATAATTCAGCTGAAGTACAGTGATGGAGAGGAGGATGAGTCTGAAGATATTGAAGTCCCTAAAGCTCTCGGTGACATCTTTGAATCTGTCGCCGGTGCAATCTACCTCGACAGCGGCATGTCACTCAACGCTGTCTGGAAGGTCTACTATCCGATGATGAAGCAACAGATAGGTCAGTTCCATTGCTCACAATTTTGAGGGGTTGTTATTGGTTTTGAATGGGTACGCCAAGCTGAAAATGATATAATTTGAATGTACAGGGTAAGATCAGACAAACAGAAACGTTGAAATTTTCATCAAAATTGGACAAGGAATAACAAAGTTAGGAAATTTTTGAATTCATCGAAATATATGGTGAAGAAGGAATGCAGAGAATGATGAAAACAGACAGGAGTAGGAGGGAGTGTTCCTACTGCCAAAATATATATAATTGTTCTCACTCGTAATCTTTCTTTCTTGTATCCTTTATGACAGGTATAATAGAAGTTGAAACTTATAATGTGCATGCTCATTGCACGGATGTTGAAAAAGAGCATATTACTGTCAGTTGAAAGTGATAATGTGCATGCTCATTGCACGGATGTTGAAAAAAGAGGGCATATAACTAATTTGTGATGTTTTTCAATGGATATGAATTATAAATATCCTTCCTCAAGCAATATCAAATGCAGAAATGAATTCATTGTTTCCAATCTTCAGATTATCTGTTTCTGAAGGTATGTACTATTCATCAAAACAAAAATACATTTATATGATATGATGCCCAAGGCATGTCTAGTTGAAGCAAGTTATATTGTCACTTTTGTATTGGATGGTCAGAGACAAGTGATACTAATGGTGATCGCAATTTTTATCCCCATTTCTCAGAACAATATGCCTCGGATCTACCAATTTCTCCTGTCCGAGAACTGTTGGAGATGGAACCGGAAACAGCACGATTTGGGTAAATATTAGAAACATATACAGTATGTCGCGCGGTCACGAGTGTTTCTTTGTAATACCCAAAGTAGGAATTCTTTGTAAACTATTGCACATCGTCTTCACAACCATATACATGTTTTCAAGTGATATTTATTTTATCTTTTTTTTTTCACATAATGAAAATGATAGATCAATCAGTGTAAACAGTGATTTTCATTGGGGCCCTTTTGAAATACAAACTTTAGTAAATATACATACCTGTAAAGGAACAATCATGAATACAGCAAAACTGAAACAATATGCATGCTTTAAAGATAAATGCAAGCTAATACAAAATAAAATTTTAATTTAGATATGAATCAATATATGGAAACTGAACAGGGAGTGTCTGAAAATTAGCAAACAAACATCTTATATTTCAAATAGACTCATTGTAGTGGCTCAATTCGATAGCATGAAAGGTTGAACAATACAAAGTAGCATATTAATTAATTATTGCATGATTAAAATGATAAATAAATATTTACGTATTGGACATAAAAAAATCATAAAAATAATAAAAGAGCAAGAAAATAAGGAAAGTATTAAATACAGTGATACTAATCCCAAGAATACCAAATTTGGTGGAAAAGGATATTTGCCATATTGCTTGTACATTGTTCTTTAATGTCTTGGGAGCATCGAATTTCAACTGGGAGTTTATTCCAATGTGTTAAGCCTGTAGGGGAACTTTGATTACTTTGGGTTCTTGGAACACTAGGTCTTCATCATGTTAATGATCGACTAGCTGTGATTATCACTTACTTTACTCCCTTTGTTTTGATTCTCAGTATTAGTGGATTAATTGATTAATTGAAAGGATTAATTGATCCTTTCCAGCTCACATCTATTGTTCCATGATTGTAATGATGGTCGTACAACCTAGTTTAAACCTAACTTTAAACCTAGTTTAATTTTATTTGGAAGATTCCTGCAACTTCCACATGCAACATTCTTACTGTTTGCGTACTCCTTTTTACATACCAAACAGCTGCTACGATTAATGTTTTTAAGAGTACTGATTTCCCCTTTTATGGTACGATTGACATCATATGTTACCTCATTGTGCAACAAATTAAAATGGTGACAGGTTGTGCGGTTCCTGTTAGGGTACACTTTCACTAGATTATATTTCAACCATTTCATTATGGGTATCTAAATCGCCGCCAGGCAATCCTGGTAAGTTTTATTGCAAAACCGACGCTAGAGATTGTTAATTCCCTTCGGAAGGTTGATTGTGAAAGAGTTCGAACCTGGGTTTCCTTTGCATTGGTGTTTTTGGCATTTACTTTGGTGCCATATCGCTCCTAGTACATAAGAATTTTGTACCCCATGGTATTGGCTATTCCAGTTATAGATGTCGTTAAAGCGTCACATTAATGCTTTCACCAAAGTAAATAATCATATGCATAGATAAACAGATGCACACAAGTTTCTCTTGATATTGTGTCACGAATGCAGAAATTATTATTACGTTGAAGATCAGTGACATTTCATGTATACAGGACTAAATGGTTCACTGGTCTTTGTCTGGTTGTTGGTCATAAACATCACCTATTTTTTGTACATAGCCTCTTCTTTTTTTTATTCTGATTTATAATGGACTGATTAATATTATTTCTCATTCTGACTTGTTTAGGAAGTAGGACGACTCATTACCCAACTCTCTTCTAAAATGATAGCTATTTCTACATAATTACAAGATCAAGAATCTTAAGAGTGTTCTAATATTATGTTATAAGATATCACACAAGCAGCAATGTCACTACAGTGGTTGGAACCTCCCCCCACTCAAAATTTTATGATCGGCTTTCTATGCAATATCACACCCACCTGCCCGACAATAATTTTCCCATTTAAAAAGAAAATGATACAAAAATTATATTTTCATTGTCAAGTCCAGAAAATAGACTATTTTTAGTCAGCCTGAAACCCTGTAGCAAAGTAGAGGGCGACTACATATCCACTGCTACTATTACTTTTCTACTACTACTACTGATGAAATTGCACCAGTACTATTATTTTACACCATTACTAACCCTCTGGTGACAACCATGCACATAATATATCTGTGTGTGATCTCCTTTTTGTTTTGTGTGGTATATTTGTATGTGTATTAAACTGGGTTCCAGATCACTGAGATTTGATTAGGTAATTACATTTTAAACTGTTCTTTCATTTTACCAGCCAAAGGACATGATAGGGTCTCTTTCATGGTTGGATCAGAGATGTAATTTATAAAGCAAATAGTCAGTTATTTTGTTCTGAGCCAATCAGATGCAAGGATTTGAGTAGCTTATAACAGTTGCCATTCAAAACAACTGACTATTTGTTTGATGAAATGTTCCTGTTCTGCTGTGAGTTGTATCACTCACCACAAAACCGGTTCAATTTAATTTCCATTATTCCTTTTTCTTTTTGTATTTACAGGCCACCAGAGAAGACCATCGATGGAAAGACGAGGGTCACCGTCAACGTGGTTGGTAAGGGACAGTTCAAGGGGATTGGGCGTAACTACCACATCGCCAAGGCAACGGCGGCTCGTTTTGCTCTCCGCCATCTGAAGAGCCATCCTCAGAATTGAAAGTAAGACTCAACGTATTGAAGGAAATTATCGAAAAACACCACGATACCGCTATCCTTGAGTGAGGCATTGATCTGCATATGCCACTTTTCACCCAGGTGAATGAGTGGTATCTGGTAGGATGGGAACATCGGTGTGTGGTTTCCTCAGCACTGTATCAAAATGATAACGAATTGGAATGTTCACCAGGGAGTGGAGAATGGACATGCATTCAATGTGGGCAGATCTATGAACAGGCTGGGGATATCTCTATGAAGTGAAAAGACAAAATGCCATTTTACAGATCGTGTGCTATTGGAACATTAAAATTTGCATTGTTTTTAAATACTTATCGTATGCCTCATGTTTGCATAAATAATAATGCAATGTTGTAGGCGTGAAGATTGGGTGAAGGCGTGGGTGAAGATTACTGATTTTTTTCTTGGAAAGGGATTGATAATGTAATATGATTTAATACCTTTCTCCAGCCCATACTACCACAGTGTCTTTTGATTTCATAAAATAAATTAATGCAGTCAGATGTTGGTGGAATAATTATGTGGAGTACTTTGGATATGTTATTTAAAGTCTCTCAGATCTTTCAAATATTCACTCCTGGTATTGAAAAAAAATTGATCTTTTTAAAAGAAATTTGACGTACAATTATGCTACGACACTGGTTTAAACTTCACTGCCATCTCAATCAGTTATAGTTGCGATTGGGTTGCATGTGTATGAGTTTGTAAAACTGATCCAGATCACATTATTGACATCTCGACAACTAGTGAGTGACTTTTCAGGACCATCTTCGTTTTATGTTTGGTGTGATACTTGTGTAAAAATTGAGCTAACACCAACACCAAAAGGTCAACAATGAACTTGAAATCACCCATTGAGATTGTGTGATTGCTTTCCTGAGAAGAGTATTCAACGAATCGGAGCAGAAATAGGAGAGTGAACTCTTTATAACTTGCTCATCATCTGGGTCCCGTAACACAAAGGTTAGCGATTAATCGTACGCTTGATTTTCATGATTGATTGTACATTGTAGTCAATGCAATCAGTTGTAGAAAAATGTTCTACGATCAATGCTAAGTTTTGTGTTACGGGCCCCTGGTCTGGTTTATTAACCATGCATGTGAAATTATATTCATATACATAAATATTTTGAGGATTATGTTTATAAAGCCAGAATACTTATGGGTTATAATACAAAATATCCCCGCATGACAAATAAATCTAAATGAAATATTTTATTTGATTTTGTTTATCTGCTGGGTAACAAAATAATATGGTAACGTAATTATAACATTTTGACAATATATTAGAAATATACATCATTGAAGATGAAATATATAAGTGTTTGAAATGATGTACTTTTGTCATATGTGCATGTTTAATGTTTAACTTTGTTGGAAATGATATATATGCATGTTTTTATTTAATTTTGAAGGCAATTGTACATGTTCAATCATGTGAAATTAATTGAATTGTATCAAAGATAATGAAAACACTCTTATGAATTTTTCTTATTGTTCTTAGAGATCCATGATACCCTCGCATGCATAGTAATATGATATTATTGATATTATGGGGCTTAAGAGACAGCTGTAGTACCATTCAGTACTCTAAACATTAAAATGAATATGACTGACGCGAGTGATAATTTTCCTCAAGGGAAATTCCTATAAAGTTTGTTTAATTAATGCAGCTGGTAATTAGTGTGTGTTTAGAAGTCGCAGTGAGACATTCGTAAGTCAGTTACTAACCAGGTGGGTGTTTCATAAAGCTGTTCGTAAGTTAAGAGCGACTTTATGAACGACTGGTGATCCCTTCATGCAGTAAGTGGTATATTGAATCGGTGATTGTTAAACGCGTAAGAAAGGATCACCAGTCATTCTTAAAGTCGCTCTTAACTTACGAACAGCTTTATGAAACGGCCCCCAGGTGGGTATATCATAAAGCTGTTCTTAAGTTATGAGCGTCTTTACGAGCAACTTGTCATCCTTTCTTAAGAGCTAGATCGACACTAAAGAAAATTTGGCGTGCAAAATGTATCGCAAGAAAGGATCACCAATTGTTAGTAAAGTCTGTCATAACTCATGAACAGCTTTCACCCACCTACGCCCTGTAACATAAAAGTTTGCGATGAATTTCAAATATGAAAGAACCACTCTGATTGGTTCCTGGTTAGTGTTTCAAACAAAGTGCACATGCAATGATGATCTTGATTGGTCATTGGCAATGAAAGATCGATTGTAAACCTTCCTGTTACAGGGCCTTGGTGGTTGTTTCATAAAGCTGTTTGTAAGTTGTGAATGACCTTACACGTTACTGTTCACCCTTTCTTGTGCTAAATGATAAATACCTATGTAACTGACTTGCCATGTATGAATATGTACCAGTCTTTTGTAAAATTGCACATAGCTTTACAAATATGATATGATATTGATCTTAACACAGCTATTCGGAAGTTGTAAGTGACTTGACATATGACTGATGACCCTCTTTTTCTGCGTATTTAACTGACTTACCATCTACATGTACCAGTTTTTCGTAAAGTCGTGCGTAACTTTACGAGCAGATTTATGAAACACCACCCAAATGCACTTGATATGAATTTTAATGGATATAATTTTATGAATATTGGTTTTGCCTAAAGACTTGTTTTATCAACATCACTTCTTCAAATGAATTCAGTAGAGACTTTCTTAAAGACTCAATTAACTTTATGAATATGATTATGAATAGTTTTGTGACATAATTTTTTCAAATGAATTTGGAAAATATGTACTGTGAATCATGACTACTTTAAGAATATGCTCAATTCTAGTGAGCATTTCATAAAGAGCTCTGTTAGTGATGTTATAAGCTACTGAAAATCCTTGCATCTGATTGGCTGGGAGAGAATAAAGCCGTGAAAATCAGTGACCGAACTTTTTGTGAAAAGCTCCCAAGAAGTGTAGTGTACCTTATTTATAAAAATAACTTAAAAAATAAATGATCAGATTGGACAATGAGGGCTGAAGTATGATGCAGTAGATATATATGGAAATTCAACATTTAATCAGCTTGTCAATTGTTAACTTCATTTATTTTGTAACAAAAATTTTTTTTTTTTAATAGCATGAAGCACATATATTCCGCTATTAATGATTGCATTATTGTATCAGATAGAGAAATGCTGCACTCGGTTGTTATATGAATATGTTGCTATACACAAATGCTCTTTGTTGCATGTCATGGCCTAATTGTAATAATTATTTGGCTGTATAGAAATGTCTTGCTCGTTCCTTATTAGATTTACATTAGTATAAATCAAATTAATATTGGATTATCTTTCATCTTGAGCCGGAATATTTCTTGAGAAAGTACGAGAAAAAATTATGCAAAAAAAATGGAAAGCCACAAGGTATGTTGATTTACTATGTTTGTACTGTATAGAAAATGTGTGACAGATGATTAAAAAGCAGACACTCTTCCATAATGCTATATCTACCTCTATTTCAGACATTTGCTCTTTTATATTTTGTACATGTTATGTTGCATATCTATGAACATAATAAGTTTGTTGTAAGCATTAAGACACAATTGATACATACGTTAATGTGCAGAATCTCAATTTGTACCTGTTTTAAACTAATGATGTGATAAGACTTATTATTGGATATTTTAAGGAAAACCCTTTTTTTATTACGCGACAATCTGACAAGCTTCTGACAGCCATTGTTTCTTCTCCAAAAAGTGACATAAGCAAAACTCCCATCATTCAGTTCAGGTGCAGTTCCCCGGGGGAGAGGGGGTGGAGCAACCCTCCCCTTTGTATTTTCGATTTGAAAAATGCTCTGTTGGAGTTGTGGTAACTCTTTCATTCCTTTTTGTTCATGCTTGTGTACTTTTTTTTATTTGTCAGAGCTGTCCCCCTCTCAAGTATATCCAGGCTCCATCCCTGCCAACAATATACACGTTGATGTAACCCCCTGTATCGGCCGCGCAAAAACGTTGTTAGCACTAGCAATATATGCCAACGTTAACAACAACAGAGGCTTCTGTTACAACCGGTAATGTCATTGTGATGCTTAGTGTTACAATAATGCATTGTTTACATCTTGGAGCAATGTGTGTGACTGGGTCTAGTGTAAGTGCTCTAACCATGCTTCTTTGCTGCCAGTATTGGTCCTATAGGTGCTGTCTGTCCTGTACCGGCCGCGCAAAAATGTTAGCGCTAGCAATATGCCAACGTTAACAACAACAGAGGCTTCTGTTACAACCGGTAATGTCATTGTGATGCTTAGTGTTACAGCAACGCATTGTTTACATCTTGAAGCAATGTATGTGACTGGGTCTAGTGTAAGTGCTCTAACCATGCTTCTTTGCTGCCAGTATTGGTCCTATAGGTGCTGTCTGTCCTGTACCGTCCGCGCAAAAACGATGTTAGCGCTAGCAATATGCCAACGTTAACAACAGAGTGTTACAACAACGCATTATTTGCATCTTGGAGCAATGTATGTGACTGGGTCTAGTGTAAGTGCTCTAACCATGCTTCTGTACTGCCAGTATTGGTCCTTAAAGGGATGGTCCGGGCTGAAAATATTTATATCTTAATACATGGAGTAGAATTCACTGAGTAAAATGCCGAAAATTTCATCAAAATCGGATAACAAATAATAAAGTTATTGAAGTTTAAAGTTTAGCAATATTTGGTGTAAACAGTCGTCATGAATATTCATTAGGTGGGCTGATGATGTCACATCTCCACTTTCTGTTTTCATATGTTATTACATAAAATCATAATTTTTTCATTATTTCATACTTGTGTGAATAATATGTCTCCTTATAATGAAATAAGTTGCAGCAATAAATATCTAATGCACTAAATCAGTTGTCATTCCAATTTTTCTACTTCTTGGAGGAAAAAATTTGAATAAACCTCATTTCATATAATAAAATACAAAAGAACAAGTGGAGATGTGACATCATCAGCCCACCTAATGAATATTCATGACGACTGTTTTCCCCAAATATTACTGAACTTTAAAATTCAATAACTTTGTTATTTGTTATCCGATTTTGATGAAATTTTTGGCATTTTGCTCAGTGAATTCTACTGTATTTATTACGCTATAAATACTTTCAGCCCGGACCATCCCTTTAAGGTCCTGTCTGTCCTGTACTGGCCATGCAAAAAAGATGATAACGCTAGCAATATGCCAACGTTAACAACAACAGAGGCTTCTGTTACAACCGGTAATGTCATTGTGATGCTTAGTGTAACAACAACGCATTGTTTACATCTTGAAGCAATGTATGTGACTGGGTCTAGTGTAAGTGCTCTAACCATGCTTCTGTACTGCCAGTATTGGTCCTTATGGTCCTGTCTGTCCTGAGGAATTTAAATTGTGCAATATAGAATATCAATAACAGTAATGTAATACATTTTATCTCAAGAAAGGAAAATTACTGTGAACAGTTTTTCCACAAATCCTGTATTTTTCCTCTAAATTTTGCAATATATGAATTAAATTTTCCAGGGTAAGGCTCTGCATTGTGTTCAACAGTATTTCATCATTTTGTTTATCTATTGCCAATTAGACCTGATAAATCAGTAAATAAAAGGTTATTTCTCAACAATGAAGGGTACTCGCAGCAAAATTTTGTATACTTTGTATTTGTTAGTCACTAGTGTACATCAAATTTCCATTTATTAGACACTAAATCAAGTAAAATAAATCAAATGCAATAAAGCTATTTCTGAAGATTGCACACTACATTCCCCCAATAAAAGGTTTGTACAGTTTGTTTTATGAATTGTATGGTTATCTTTACAGTTTTTCTTATTTGGATTCCAAAATTTGATCAGTTTGTCATTTCAACAACAAAATAAGAATGCCAGTTCATGTACATGTTGGTAAATTTACCCCAGTGGGCCACTGTCAATGTGAGGCAGACACTATGCATGTCCGTGGATTTTCCAAAAGAACCCATGACAAGTAATTGTGTTTCCATCTGAGAGTACCCTGAACAAGTTTTGTCACATACCCAACCTATATAATGTCTCAAATATTCTATTTGAAAAGTATCCCTCTTTTTTTTTCCGGATTTCTGCCGTATTTCGATACCCCCTTTTACATGCTTTTGTGGACAAGCATGGTTTCCACCTTGTAATGAAAGTGGCCCCCTGGGTAAATCTTTTATACGTTTTCTAACATTTAGAGCTCTGTATTTTTTTCATTTCCGTGTGAAATCTAAAATTTTGCACTACAGGTGGTATGTTATTTTCAATTTTGTACAGTTTGATAAGATATTAATAATATAATGTTATGTTGTATTATGATGATTTTAACATATTTGCTGCCTGTTATCACTGCCTCTGTAGTACAATTGACATCATAAATATTTATCATTTCATCTGGAAATTTGCACATTTCTTTTTTTATTTCTGCATTTTAATTAATTTATTTGATTTTATATCCATTCTTTTTCTACTTTTTCCCCTCTTTCGTTTCCCCCGGCCCTCGGTAATGGAATTTGTAAGGGTTTCAGTGTCCCCAAGCCCCCTCCCCCATTTATTCATCATTGGTTATGATGAAGTACTTAACAAATTAGATGTGAACTATAAATGAAAAATTCATATTTTTATATATTTTGAAGTAGAAATCAATAGACATACTTCACGAATTCATTTTGCCCAATTGATTGTATCAATAGTATTCTAAAATTGTATGGGATAGTAACTCTAATAGAATTCAAACTTCTCCCTTTTTGTTTAAGTCTATTCAAGTTTGCCTACTCATTTTCTTTTTTTTTTCTTTCTTTTTTTGTTGCTTTTATTAAAAAAGAAAAATTATTTTCAGGATGCAGGCTTGCAATATACATATTGTTACTATAAAATCCCACTCTGCAAAAACTCCGGTGTTGATTTAACACCAGCCCGGAATCTAAATATGTCCACTGTCCACACCAGAGAAGAATTGAAACACCAGTTTGGAATTAAACCAATTCTATTTTAAAACTAATTGGTGTTGTATGAACACCTATCTAGTGTTAGACCAAACTGGTGTTGTTTCACACTTCTCTGCTGTGGACATATATAGATTCCGGGCTGGTGTTAAATCAACACCGGAGTTTTTGCAGTGCAAGAGTAACCATTTGTGTATTCTGACTCGGCTGATTTTGCTGAAGGGGTGGTATTCCGATAGCCATGGTTTAGTTTAGACCTACACCAAGTTTGTATGGAGTGCCAGTTGTCAACCCATTCACCAAATAGAAATTATTCCATTCCTGTGGCAAAATGTTGTCAAAAAATAATTACATTGCAAAATGAGAATTGAAAAATATGAAAATATAATGAATTTTAATGAATTAATCGGTACACTATCTGCGCCATGAATATTTAAGAAGTATTCTAAACACCAGCTTTACATAGAAGTATGGTGTATACTGCTCGTTTAGACTAGCATTAAACCTAGGTTTCATTATGAGAATACTAACCAAGGAGTCACTTGATCAATGAACATCATAAAGGTATAATAATACTCAAGATTTAGATTGTATAAAACAGTCTACTTCATATTTAGGAAAGATGTCCAAATGTATGAAATAAAAATATAGTATATATTGTGGTGCTGCCTCATGAGATGTTAGAATAAAAGTGGTGCTTCAAATACATCTTAATTACGTGTAAATTTATCTTCATTTTGTCAAATTGTCTTTTGTCTCGATTGATTTTTACTAGGGTATGTGTCTTTTCTCTCAGATTTTCTAAAGTAAAGCTAATATAAAGTTTATGAAATATCACATAATAATGATAATAATAATCCGCTTTTATATATAGCGCTTAATACATCGGAACGACGTGTCCAAGTGCTTTACAGATATATTATTATCCTGGTCATCGGATTCAATCAGTCATTCCCGCACACAATGTATGCACATCCTCCACTCCCTGGGGAGTTTTCCAGTCAGTCGCCGGTGAGGCGCACGCAGTACTGGACAAGCTACAATGACTTTCATATCCTACCGGGCAAGGGCGCCGGAAGCGGGGGGGGGGGGGGGGGCAGGGGGGGCACTTGCCCCCCCCAAATAAAATTTTTGGGGGGCAAAACGAGATTTTGCCCCCCCAAAAGTAGAAAACTTATAAATTATTTAAGGACAAAAGTAAACGATGAAGGCACTTTTCTGCCTAAAAATTGTAATTTCCATTGTCAAAATGAAAAAATTTCGCCCCTGACGGGGCAATTACATATCATAGTACTAAGCCTCGCGTCTTTTGACGAACATGTCCCTCTGTGAAACATACCTTTCATAAGCCCCTTTTCCATCTTATTACAGCGTGATAACGTTTAACCTTTTAATGAATACATTTCAGACTAAAACCGAATGGCAAATTAAAAGTTGTACACCAATGCATGCTGGCTGTGTCGGCTAACAAACGAGCGGTCGCCCAGAAACGCTCAGACCGGACCCGATATCACTAACGCGCGTTTACTCGAACGCTAGTTACTCGAGCAACAATTATGGAATCTATGTCATAGCTGTCAAGCCCAGAAACCATGCATGACATCTCGAGGTCGTCAATATCTATGTAAGTCATCCCTGAAATTGTAAGTATAGATTAATAAAGATATAGATTTAAATTATGAAAACTTATTTCAATTATTTCATTTTCAACTAAATATAAATTGAGTTAATACAATGATAACAAGTCAGTGCCCTAAAGAAAATACCAAGGTCATTTCAACTCAATATAGACATGTTATCAGAAAATTACACACAGAATAATTATGTGTAGAGGATTATAATTTATAATTTGTGAAAATGGTGAATCCCACTCGAAAGCAACTTAGAGATAATGTTTAATAAAATCATCTGTGAAAGTGTTTCCTTGATCCGAATCATATCCGAGATATGAATAAAAATGTAAGTAAATAATATCAAAGAAAAATAAGCGTTACAGTACTGCTCTACTATTTTCATAGCCCCGTATTTTCCTCGATTCCTTTTCATTGGCATGATTGGCAGGCGTTTTGTCTGATACTATTTCAGCTCATATGATATAGCACTTTTGTATTTTAGATTCCAAGACGAAGTCCTTCCCATTACCTATTACTCATCAGATCGAGAGGCAGCTATATTCTCTGGTTTATCCCAGCTTTTGTTATTCATGGATGTATGCAAAAATCTAAAAAAATCCGGGGGTGGGTGGGGCTGCAAGACCTAAATTTTCGAAGATACTTAAGAGCGAGGGGTTTGTGATGGGGGAGCTTTTGCATTTTCTAGAATAAAATTAAAAGATTTCGTGCACACTTTTGGTGAATTTTGTGAATTTTTGCTCTCGATCGGCGGCCCCCGGCTGCGTACGATCATGTTTGCCATCTCAAAGTCTTTAAAAGGCCTATATTACTTTGGTTTGAAACAATTTCGTTTGCCAGGCTCGTCATTTGCTGGAACTGCGACCCTTATCATGAAGAAACACCAGTCTGGGTCAATAGGGAGGAAACAAAACTAGTTATGGTCACATTTTCCCCAGAAAATATGTAAAGAAAAAAGAAGATTTTGAAGGAGTCATCCAAAAGTGCTTCCCAGCCATACAAAACATGCAAAAGGAAACACATAAATCGAGTAATGTTTTAAACTTGAGTGATTTTCAGAAAAGTTTTAAATAGACAATTAAGCTTGTCATATTTCTTTTTCCTCAAGTTACAAAATATGAAACGTATTGCCCATGCATGGATAATCAGGGACTATCTCCAATGCTGATGTCAGAAATGATTTGCATAGAATGGGGATTTAAGTGCTTATCGACGTCTGCCACGTCAGAACAGTATGACATTTTGAATTTGAAAAGACATTCATTAGAATTTCTTTTGTTTCTGTTGTTACGCTTCTTCTGCTTACTCCTTGTTCTGACAAGAATTACTTGAAACCAGTGGCGTACCTGGGATTTTTCACAGGGGGGGGCAAAACCGTCCGCCAAAAAATTTGACAAGCAAAAAAAAAAAAAAAAAAAAAAAAAAAAAAAGAAAGGTCTTCTAATGAAGGATTTCGTACCAGAAAAAAATTTGACAAGCAAAAAAAAAAAAAAAAAAAAAAAAGAAGGGTCTTCAAGATCGTCAGGGGGGGGGGCAATAAAGGTCTTCAAGCTCGTCAGGGGGGGGGGGGCAGGGATACGTCCTTTGCATGGGTTGTGGCTCGTCAGGGGGGGGGGCAGACTGCCCCTCTGCCCCCCCCCCCCCGTAGGTACGCTAGTGCTTGAAACTTATGAGGATTGTGCTCTCTCGCGTCGTCCGTGTATGTAAATGTACATAAATAAATGTTTCTGAAAGGATATTGCATGAAAAATGTAATTTCTGGTATTTTGAGTCAATATAAGCGTAATACGTAAGTTAATTGATCAGACATGAAAACCACATTCCGAAGCGATCGTTTTGCGCGTAGATTTCATAGGTTCTCATAAATTATGAGTATAGTCTTTCGTAGTGAATTCTATGTATAATTCTCAAGAAATTTATTTTTGAATGCTCTTAGAAATGCAACTTTTATACTCCATTTTTACACAAAGTCCTTACCGTGGGGGGTCCCACACCCTCTCCCGCTCGATCGCTTTGGTATCTCACGCTGTCAAAAATATTGTGCCCCCTTTGGGATTTTGCCCCCCCAAAACTGAAAGTGTTCCGGCGCGCCTGCTACCGGGTACCCATTTAGCACCTGGGTCGAGAGTGGCAAAGTGTGGATTAACGCCTTGCCAAGGGACGCCAGACCACGGTGGGATTCGAACAAACGACCCTCTGTTTACAAAGCGAGGGTCAGAACCACTTCACCACGGCTCCTCCACATACAGTTTTTTTAATTTAATGTATATGTAATTTAGTTAATGCATGCATAAGCAAAATAGTGCATGTTAAGATTTAACAGATGCAATTTGTTAGTCACCAATTATCACTTTCTTTATAAGCTACATGTACCAACAAAATATATCTACAAATACAAATTTTATTAAACAAAGCAACTTGGCTCGTTTTTATGAATGCATGCAGTACAAAAGAAAACATCAATTATTTATTAATGTCTAACAAACTGACATAACTTTCTAGTATTGGCAAGCATTTTGGAATCTCAACCATCAGGCTATAAGCTTCATTCATGCAAAATCAAGTTCTCTCCACCCTCCCTAGCTCATCCAAATCTTATCAATATTACTCCTGACATCAGAAAGAATACTCACATATTAAGGTGTTCAAAACCAACAAAGTACAATTAGGATATCAGGAGCAGATCACAAGTGCATCTCTTGAAGGTGTCATCTTCTCAATACATCATGTCCATGTAGTAAGTTTCAACCTGTGCTACCTTTGTTCACTGGAGCACAGCACTTCTCTTGAAGTTCAATAGACCCATTTCTTTTGTTCCCGCCCAAACAAAACCTATCGCAACATTCAGAACATTTCTTGCTTCTGCCTAATTTGCATTTAAAAGGTCAGGGATATTTCCTTTCAAATTTTAACATCAAAGGGGAAAGGGAGAGTAACAAGTAAATTCAAGGGTTCCAAGGGGGGAAAAAAGAACTTTTGAATCAGCTAGGGTGGATCCAATTGTTCCAAAGGGGGGGGGGGGGGGGCATTTTTGTACAGCAATAATTTTGACATGCAAAAAAAAGGTGCCTCTCAAGGGGCAAAAGAACACATATATAAAGCACTTTTAAGAGAAATTGGTAACATTTGTTTTAAATCTATAAACAGTCGCGTATTGAGCCAAAAATTTCGAGGGGACTCACATTGTATCTGTGAAAAAAAAAATTCCTGAAAGAACGCAGCGAGAGAGTTATGACATTTTTTAAAAGTAATATCTTTTGAAAATAGATTTTGACGTAATATTCAGGAAATAACATTGCATCTTACCTTTTTTTTTTTTTTTCTTCCCCTTCATTTCTCATTCCTTTTCTTTTTTTTTTGGTCGTAAAACTTTTTGGGGGCTATGACCCCCCAGATCTGTGTGCCATTAATCTCTTAAACCATACAAGTACCCTATTCGAAGAATTTGGTTTATGTATATTTTGAGCATGACAAAAAGAAAAGATAGGTGGAGGCCGGGGCCTATTGGCAGTGCAAAACTTAGAACCAACAGGAAAAGAAGAAACAATAAAGAGAGGAAGGGGAGAAGAAAGGTAAAAGAAACAAAAAAGAGTGAACAAATTAATGGGAAGGGAATAATTTAGAAAAAATAGGAAAACAATTTCCGCTAGGCCGTTAACTAAAATTTAAAGTAAAGATTAAAAAAAGGCGGGATCTGCCCCTGAGGTGATATGTCATTGGAAATAAATTATTAAGTCATGTCAGTTCCGTTGTGACCTCTGTACTTATCTGTATGTGCTCTGTTTTCATATCTTTGACAATTAATGTAACTGAACAGACCATGATATCACTCTTATCCTCCGTCTGTTTTCAAGCATAATGCACACGTGAGTGGTGAGGTGTCGCGGCCGAGTGGTCTAAGGCGCCTGGCTATATACATGGAAAGTCCGGGGTTCGATCCCCGGCCGGCCGCGGCACCTATGCCAGTGAGCAAGGCAATTAATCTACAATGCTCTTTTATCCTGCTTTCAAATAAATGAAAATGCTATATGCACTAAGTGTGCACTTGTTTAAATAAATAAATAAATAATAATGCACACGGGGAAAAATAATTCACTTCTCAAGAAAAATCATGCAATTTTTCTCTTATCTGAGTGGTTATATAAGAATTTTTTGTGAAAATGCCCCAAACCCCATGGGATAAGATCAGCTTTCTAGAATGAGAGACAAAATAATAAATAGATTTTTAAAAAATCTTTTTATCAATTAACCCCATTCTAATTTTTCTCTAAAAAAGAGGCATTTTGGTGGTTTCTGAAATCTGCCCATATCCCAGTCGGGGTTACAATCTGCGTTTTAAAATGAAAGAGCATTAATAAACAGAATTATAGAGAGAAACAAAATAATGATTCATATCTTTATAAAATCATTAAGCAACCCCCTGCCATTTTATTGAAAAGGTGAGTATTTAGGGATCTTGGCTGAAAGTTGCCCCCCCCCCAAAAAAAAAAAGAATAAATATATATGTCTATAAAAAAACGAGGCTTGTAAACTTCTCAGGTGAAGAAGAATTAAAATTGTCATCCTACTTAGTTAAAACCTTGTTCGTCTACACGACAATTCATCCACTAATCTTTTGGTATAATTACTGTTTACCCCATTGTCGTACCTAGAAAATTGTGTTTGATGTGAACTTGACTTATTAATCTAATCAGGCTGTTTGACCACCCAAGAATTAAACTATAAGATAGGATTGTACATTTCAATCAAAATGAATTTATCATATATATATCAATATTGCCATTATCGAGGCTCACAAGCTGTCAAAACAAAGATCAGTAAACCAGTATCAACGAATTTTGGAACAATCTGTTTCAATTCAAATTAGCATGATCTGCATAATCTAATGCATAGTGACCTGCAATTCCTATTCAAGGAAAGAGCATAAACTCTGTGTTTATGAGAACAATCTATATAGTATACGCGTATACCGACTATGGGGAAAGTTCAGTTTCTCAAGTCTTCACTCATCACGTCAGACGTCGAATGCTTCAATGTCCAAATTGATCATGCGATGCTGAAGAAATGGATGAGCTGTGCCGAACGGAAGACGATATGGGATGAACTCGCAAATGCGATGAACTTGCCAAACCAGAAGAAGAAACCGGGTAACCAAGAACTCGGGACTTTCCCGTGAAGAACGTCGTAAGACGTCGAAGAGGCAGTGAACGTCACAAGACATAGGACGTAGGTAAACATTGCCAAACGAGAACCATGGCGATACATGGAAACGTGGAGACACGTGGTAAAACGTCAAGAGACGTGGATAAATCATCGAGAAAACGGTCGTCTGGAAGAGAATACGCAAGGATTAACAGCCTACAGTTCATATCATTTGTTATTCAAATGGTTTATAATAAAGTAAATGCCGAGTACATTCAAGCAGGTCACTGAACTTTCTATACTTGCTTTCGAGTACCTAATAGTAGTGTTCTAACTCTGAACAAGTGAAACATTAATTCTAATAAAGTGTCATATAAAAATCACCACTCTCCTCAGTTAATAAGCGTTTAAACAAAAGCTTCAACATTTGTAATAAATAGACTAATTGTCTTGATAAATGACAAAATAGCTTTCAAGTTTTAAATATTGGATAATTAAGTCACTTCCTAAAACAATCATTTCATGACGTGTGTAAGACATAAATGTATAATTAATTTCTTAATAGAGTGTAAGACATGATATCTGATATCTTACATGCATTCATTGGCGGCGGAGCAGAGGATTATCTTTTGTGTTTGGGGGGGACGCAACAATAGACGTACCCCCCAAACACAAAAGATAGTCCTCTGCTCCGACGCCAATGCTTACATGTAGATGTATGTCTTTAAAATATATCTTAGTCTTCCAATAGCATAATTATCCTTCATCATATTCAATTGTAATACAAAGTAACACCAGTTTCTAATTATTATCATCAAAGCTTTTCATAATATATGGTAAAATAAAACATCAACTTACAGTCTGGACCTTGAATTCCAACCAACCACTGCTGGCTTACATGCCACTCCACATATCAAAGGCGTGGCCCCAAAGTGCTGGCTTTCCCAGCCAAGGGGCTGCTGAAAGATGCTAGAACTGCACCCTATGCTTGCTTATCTGCAGTCTGCTGAACATTTGCTTGCATTGCCCTATGCAGTTCACACACACAATAGCTATCAAACACAGTGAGGGGTTGCCTACTCTAGCAGTCAGGTTTGGTCTATTCATAAACAAATTAAGGAGTTACTCAACCAAATAGGCTCTTCCACTGGCTAGTAAAGGGGAGTTTGAATAAGCTTCTGACAGGGTAGATATTTTCTGACAAGCAAACATTAAAGGGTTATGGCCATTCCAGAAAGCACTTTCCCGTCCAAATTTTTCAAAGCAAAAAGAAAAAGTAAGAAAATTATGTCGGAGGTGGTACTCTCTGTCTTGAATCCGAACTGTGACAAATTGAGAATTCATCTAGTTTATTTTAGTAAAACTACAAACTCCCGTGCTGGTATAGTTGCATTACATATTTCTGAAACCACTCAATTTGGTCTAATTACCTGTTGAGTCTACACCTCACTTGGTCTAATACCCAAGTCCCCAGTTGGTCTAATTTCTACTTCGTCTACCTAACAATAATGGTTCATCTAACCACATACAATAAGTCGTGTCAGACATAATGGGTATAGCATAAAATGGGAATTAGATGAAATTGTAAATAGAATAGACCTGAAAGGTTATTAAACAGATTGTAGACAAAATGGCCCGTATTCTGATAGCAGGTTTAACTTAAACTCAGGTTTAAAGTTGTGGTTTAAGTATGGGAAGCCAAAAGTATCAACATTTTTATTAAGTTGTAAGTTTCTTATGTTTACTGTGCTCTTTCCTGATTCATTGATGGTGAAGACAATCATCTTTTTACACTTCCTAGATAAATATGAATGATTTGAGAGCCAAATGAGCTGATATATGATATCTCTACTGTTAGTGATTTATGTAACAATTGGCTATCCATACTTAAACCACAACTTTAAACCTGAGTTTAAGTTAAACCTGCTATCAGAATACGGGGCAATGGGATTAGACCATCTGGAAGGAGACCAAAATGGACAGAAACAAAATGTAGTTGTAAACCAATCAATAATTCACCATAACTCTTACAGAGACACAGAGTGAAAATATAGGACGAAAATAATGACTCCACTAACAGAGCATTTGAAATAAAGGAATTTTAAATTTAATTTCAAACTGTACAAATTCATTTTACATCCACGGCCACCTTTCATATATTTTCCATTGATCCAGTGACACGACTTTATTCGGAAGTACAAACAAAATTTCATACTCATTATTCATTTCGTTTTGTTTAATTTGTTGAACTGCCAAGTGATGCATTATCTTCTCTAATTAAAGATTAACTCTGGAATTGCAGATGGTAACAACAAAAAATAAAAGCGTTCACAGAATGAAAAAAAAACACTTACACAGAATTATAAAAACTATAAATAAATGATATCTGCCAAACAATTTTTAAGGAAAATGTGTGAGTACCCTTCAAGATACTTTCAAAAGCATTGCATGGAACAGACTTTCTTCTTGGCCCCATGGCATAAAAGTTACTAAAACTTACTATAATTATCGTAACTTTGCTCCCCAATGGTATCTACCATGGTAACGATGCCCATCAGCCAATCAAAATCAGGGATTTAATGCAACTTACTACTGAAAAAAAACGGACAAAATACCATAATATTAACTTTTATGCCAGGGGGCCCTGGTGAGGGACTTGGCTTATCAAAACACAAATCTTTACTTTAGATATTTGCATGCTGAATTAATATCTGGGCGAAAGCACAATAGTTATTTTGATATTTTATCTGAATCTGGTTTTCCTTTATTGCACCATTGAAACTTGTCATCATCCTAATGATGTTACATAACAATTATACGTAACAATTTTTGAGGTTCTGCGGTACAATCGTGCAAAGAAAACTGTTTTACTATTGATGAAATAAATTGCATGAATGAGTAAAATTGCATCATTTGCATGCAAAAGGGTCAAGGACAAAATACATGAGAAAACATTGAACATATCAAAATTATTTGTCTAATCCTGCTTACAAATATAATGTGTTATATATCAAGGATACCAAATCTCAAAATTTAAACTATTAATTATCAATGCAGGTAAATTAATTTTCAGGCATGTGTGCACCGGTGTATCCCAATATTATAACAATAACATATCCCTTTTATGAATAGTCCTGCATTTATTTCATAATGGTTAGTTTCGGTCATGTTCGCTCATTTGTTTTACGTAGCAGACGATGCTAGCCTGCTAGTATACTCAGGCAGACCCTATTGCAAATCAAAATCAATTCCGGAATCGATATTTACTTCCTCAAACTGTAGCTATATTGTAAATATTAGTAGGCAAGGTTTCATAGTACAAGAATATTGTTACTTTCAACATTAAATGCGTTAATTAAGTTTGTTTGGACTGTATTAACTGTTCCAAATGAAAAGGGTCTAGGAACGGAAACTATCATACGTTAGTCACATTGACGTTGTACATAGAAATATGCCATGTTCTGCCTGCTCGATCTCAAATTTTGGGAGAAAAATGAGATGTAACCATTATACCAGTCGTAAAGTATTATACATCACACTGTAGGTAATCTATTTAGCATCGAGATGATACACGGATTTCTGCAATATTACGTTCATGAAAACCACTGTTCCCTGTGTTGAAGCTGTGTGTGTGGACTTTCGGACACTCAAATGCACGCGACTAACCATTATGGGGAGTCAAAGATTTAGAAGAAAAATATGAAATCCTCTTCTAGTCATTTGCCCTTTAATTCCATACATTTTTCTCTTCGTAAATGTGGCAAAAATGCCTAAAATCAAATCAAAATATTCAAAGCTTTCTCAGGATAACTTTGGTGAGTGCTCTGAAGGTTTTTATCATCATCACATTGGGTTCCTTAGCTGACAGAATAAGATGTGAACACTGATTGACATTGTTTGCAATTATTTATTGGGAAGATAGTCCTCCATATTGTTGTTGATCATTAAATATGCAATTTTGAGGATAAATCTCACAAAGCTATGATTTCTCTGGCAAATTTTATGAATAACATAAATCATCTGAGCCAATCACACTGAAAATATAAGATAATCTGTTCGAAAAAAACAAAAACATTATAAAATATTCAATAAAAGCTCTAGTACACTTTCCATTCAAAATCTATCCAGTTTGAGGCCAAAGAAATGCAGCTTTGAATCGATCAACATAAATAACATAAAATCACTCACACATGCACCCAACACACTCTCTCTCTCTCTCTGTCATATACAAAATGCACAACATTTTCTTGATAATACATCACACAATGTAAAAATATAAATGTCAGCTTAGGAATGAGCTTGTATTCTGTGAAAATAGAGCAAGAAATCTCATTAGAAGTAAAGCAAATACCTCTGCCAAAGTCAAATCATTTGAGAACAAAGAAAGAGAAATGATGTAAAGGTAGCTGTAATAAAATGAACTTGTAATAATAATCTGATTATTTATGAGGCGCTTAAGATATACATTGTACGTATCCAAAGTGCTTACAGACTTTATCATTAGCCCAGTAATCGGATTCAATCAGTCATTTCCGCACAAAATGCATGCGCAATCTCCACTCACTGGGGAATATACCAGCCAGTCACTAAGTGAGGCGTTCACCGGTGGTGTAATGAAACAAAATTTTGAGGGGGCCAGACATGCTGTACAGGGCAATATCTCTAAAATCCTGCAAGCGTGGGGAAAAAAATGTATCTTTTTACAGGGAAAATCTAATTGTGATAGATTTTGATATAATAATAAGAAATAAGTGAAATATTTACCTTATTACGAATAGAAATAAATCTGATCACCTGGACTTAATGGTTTGAAACAGGGTCCAGATGATAAGATTTATTTCTATTCGTAATCTGTATCTCTTCCTAGATGAATCAAAACATACATCAGTTCATATTTACCTTATTTATTTTCTATTTCTTTATCATTCTCCTTTTTTTTCTTGGTTGTGAAAGTTTCTTTTTTTTGAGGGGGGGAGGGTGCATGCCTCCTAAGCCCCTCCCCCATCTGTACGCCGGTGCCGTTAACAATGCTGGGACAAGCTAAAATGATTTTCACCACATCCTACCAGGTACATATACGTTGCAAAGTGTGGATTGACCATCTGGTTACAAGGCAAGAGTCTGAACAACTACACCACAGCTCTTCCACTCATGTAGTGTATAACGCATCACAAGACACCGAGTGAAATCCCTGCCATTTGATTGGTAATTTGATATTGATCATCCAACCCATTTACAATGACGTCATCATCCGTGCAATTTTGTCCATTGCACACGCTAGCCGAGGCTACTGGCACTTCACGTAAGTGCAGCGTGCACATGTTGTATGCAACAATCAACAGACCGCACCCGCACTTCATGTACTTTTGCATCCAAATGCATAAATGTCCAATGACAAGGATCTATTTTTATGCATATTAGGTGTCATATGAAACAAATAATGAATTTTGTTTTATTTGTGCAACGGACAGAATACTTCATTCGTTGAATAGATCATTTCATCTTTCACCTCGTAAAGTATTCTGTCCATTGCATTATTATTCATTACCGGTATTTGCTTATTATATGACACCTAGATAGATCCTTGTCATTTGATTGGTTGGTCCATATCGATCATTCAGCCAATATTACAATGACGTCATCAACCGTGCAATTATAGATCCATTCATCATGCAATTTTGGATCCATACAATTTTGTCCATTACACGCGCACACCCAGATTACAGACACCACTCGTGTTTGCAGCACGCATGTTGTATGTACGCGATAATCAACTGACCGAGCTCGCACTGCATGAGCATATTTTGCATCGAAATTCACAAATTTCACATGAAAAAGAATCTATTTTTAGGTGTCATATAAACCAAATAATGAATGTTTATGAGTGCAGTGGAAAGACTACTTCATTCGGTGAAAGATGAAATGAATGATCCATTCAACTTGGCTATTCATTATTTGTTTTATATAGTTCAAATCATGTTCCATCAATGACTGTTTAGTAAATTCACCTAAAATAGATTGCATGTGAAACTAACAATTGAGGGCAGTATTTCCATGACCAGATAATGGAAATGACAATAACGTTCAATTGAATAGATGTAAATTAGACACTGTAAATATAAAGGGTGAATGAATTGTGGAGTAAAAAAGTACACTAAGCACTGTAAATAAGGGTGAATGAATTTTGAAGTAAAAAAAAGTACTGGACTTAATTAGCCTGATTGAATGTAACCTCATTTGAATCATACACAAAAGTGCCAATTAAAATATAAGAATATAATGCTCCACTGCTTAGAAAAGAGATTTAAAAATGGGGGACTTGTGATTAACAAAACAATGGATAATATACTGATGTGCTCTCGTTTACAAATACACTTACTTAAAGGAGAATGAAACCCTTGAAACCAGCTGAATCCATATCAAAGAGAAAAATCAAAGAAACATATTGTTAAAAGTTTGAGGAAGATTGAATGAATAATAAGAAAGTTATGAGCATTTGAATATTGAGATCACTAATGCCATGTAGATCCTCCCATTGGCAATACGACCAAGATCTGTGATGTCACACACGTACAACTCCCTCATTACTTTAGTACTTATATTCTCACTTTTATAGAGTCTATCACAATGTGAGGTGTTTATGAGAGGACAAGTACAGAGGTTTCACAACATTATATCATTGATGAATCATTTGTCATATGATTAGAATGAGCAAAAAGAGATGTTTTGGGGTATATTTTCAGTGTCCAAAAGGGGAGAGTTGTTCATCTGTGACATCATAGATCTTGGTCGCATTGCCAATGGAGGATCTCTATAGCATTAGTGATCTCAACTTTCAAATGCTCGAAACTCTTCTATTGCTAGTCCTATTTTACTCAAACTTTTGTTGATCTTGTTCTTTGATTTTTCTGCTTTCACAAAAGCTAACTTGCTCCAAGAGTTTCATTCTCCTTTAAGGCCTGAAAGTGATAGCTCATGTTTGCATTTTGAGAGAAATACATGATAATGCAGACAGGAGTCAGTCTTCGTGCACTCATGAAGTTTTGGTATACATGTAGCGTTACCAAGTAAGATTATTTTTTTGTATTTAATTGTATTTTGTCTTTAAATCGCCCAGAATTATTCTTTACATACAAAGGATATTGTTTCAATTGCTTACAGCTGGACTAAAAGGTCAAACTTACTCTATAAAATGACTTTTAATTAAGATTTTCCTTTTTAAACCAAAATAGTAATTATGATTTTTTTTAAATAAATTAAGCTACAGTAGTGAGCTAGCATTGACAATGGCAGCCTCAGCAATGGTTAAAGAGCAAGTCAACAATGAATTAATTTGAATATGTAGTGAAAAATCAAACAATCAAAATGCTGAAAATATTAGTCAAAATCTTATGTAAGTTAATAAGTTAGAGCATTTGATCATTTTGCTTATTTTCACAAAAGAATTATATGACAAACTGGGATGATATACAAATAAGACAGCTGATGTCACACACTTACTATTTGTTTTATATTTCATTCTCGAATTCGAGTATTTCAAATTTTTGCAGTTTTGATAATAAAGCACTTTGTCAAATCAAAATGTGTTGCAAAAATGACAGTTCCACATGATCACAGAGGAATTAAACCTTTTGTTAAAAACTAAGAGGAAAAAATTAAGATATTCCATATTTCACACAATAAAATACAAGAGAAATAGTAAGTAAGTGACGTAAACCACATTCCCTAATTCCCACAATGACTAGGATGTGAATATAAATGTTATGTGAAATTAAGCAAATTAAAAAACATCACAACTTTCATATTTTACATCCAATTTTCATGAAATATTTCGCATTATGCTTGTTTGATTTCTCTCTATCTTTCTATACCAACTTTTTGTTAGAGAGGACTTTCCCTTCAAAAGTTTCTTGGCAGACATTGCGAATATTGATGATACAACCATTGAACATATGGGTAGGAAAAGCGAAGCAATTTCTTCTGCAGTTCTGCTTGAACGGATGAACGATCTTTCATCTGCTTCTCCAATCCAACGGGTGAACATTTTTGCCGGGATATCCTTTGGAAATCTTCATTGCTACCAATAAATTGATTGACGTGATCATGACAAGCTTCCGAATATCTATGGCATGACCATTGCGTCACTAAGGTCAAATCGGGTCACATCGTTGAGGAAGGCTACACTCAGTAGCTCTCCAACAATTTTTATGTGTGCGTTGAGAGCAAAAGCTTAACAATTTGTGAACTGATAGATATGTTGTGCTATTCCTGAGCATCCACATTGGGTACTTGGTGGCAGTCGTCAATTGGGATTTTTCTTTCTTATAATTCCTCTGTGTTTCTGTGAAGTAAAAGGTTCGCATCGATGCAAGTCGAGAGATCTTGAGACAGAGATTGATGACATGTTGGATACACTTGGATACAGATGAAGACAAGACCCCATGTATCGTGGAAAGATGACCGTGTTTAATCGTGTTTCATAACACCAAATTGAGATGAAGCTGGTGTTGGGTGTTAACATCACTTGGTGTTGAGCTACCAATGCCATTTCAGAAGCATTATGAACACTTTCAACACCAACACCAAACCTGGAAGGTCATCAAGTCCATCCCAACAATAAGATGATTTGAACAAATAGAAAAAAATCAGATGAGCACTGGATTTTTTACGATAAGATTTGATGGTAAAAAGGTCTTCACCACAGCACAATTACACAAATGATTTTACATTTTCCATATGGAATCGAACCATGTTTACCATTCTTTACTAAATAAGGCAAACGCCAAGCATTGTCTCGCCTGCATATTGCAGTCATGAAGAGACTGCATGTCAAAACTACATGTATGCTATATGACTTAGATGGACCTCTGTTACGAGTTTGGCGATCCCACCTCGAAGCTATAGAAAGTTATTGTGTGTACAACACAGCAGTGCCAGTCATGGAAAGTTCATTGACCTTTGACCTTGATCAAATTCAACTCACATTCGAACTTGACCTGCACCTTCAAGAGATGGACCTCTTGTTTGAATTTGGCAATCCTACCTCGAAGATATAAAAAGTTATTATGTGTACAACAAAGCACAGTGCCAGTCATGGAAAGTTCATTGACCTTTGACCTTAATCAAATTCAACTCACATTTGAACTTGACCTGCACCTTCAAGAGATGGACCTCTTGTTTGAATTTGGCAATCCTACCTCGAAGATATAAAAAGTTATTATGTATACAACAAAGCACAGTGCCAGTCATGGAAAGTTCATTGACCTTTGACCTTATTCTAATTCGGCTCACAAAAGAAGTACCAAGTGTCTGACATCAGCTCTCTCATTCGCATATATCACCCTTTTATGCAAAATATCCAAACCTCTGATTTTGATGAAATTTTCAGTGTTTTGCTCGTTTGATTTTCTCTATCGATTCAAATCAAAATTTTGTTGGGGCATGTTGCACCTTCAACCTAGGATCACCCTTCACACGTCGAGCATCTCCCACGCAATGCAGGGATTCCAATGAAATCGGGGCGACCAACGGCAGCAGACAGGTGGCGGCTGGCAGAATTGTGTCCGTTTGGTAGAAATCAACACACACATACACACAGTGTCTTTAAACGAACTAGGAGGGAAGGTAGCATCACATGAATCCAAACATAGAATTTGCATAGGCCATCGGTCTGACGTTAGGATGAGGCTGATGATGATGACACAAAACAGAAAATAAAAAGAGGTTTTCATTTAATAACGCAGGCCGAACTAACGTCATGATAAATCAAATCTTAGTTAACTCTGCATTCCAGAAATATCTTCTATAGTTGATTCTGCATACAGGGCCCGGTCTTACAAAGGGTTGCAATTGATCTGATCAACCACAATAGGAAGGAACAGGGGCTGCGGAAGCAGGAGGGGGGGGGGGGGAGTTGGGGTGGTTTTATGAAACGGCCCCCAGGACCCTGTTGCACAAACAAGAAACTGGCAATATCTTTGCCAGAGTTTTTCAATGTTTTATTATTGTCAATGGCATTTTTTTTGTTTGCCAGAGTTTATGTTTATTTACCAGAGTTTTTTTTCTATGGCAAAAGATTTATGCAACAGGCTCCAGAATTTAAAGGGATTGTCCGGGCTGAGAATATATAAAATTTACAGTAAAATTCACAGAGCAAAATGCTGAAAATTTTATCAAAATCAGATAACAAAAATCGAAGTTATTGAATTTTAAAGTTTAAATATCAATATTTTGTGAAAACAGTTACATGCACATTGTCATGAATATTCATTAGGTGGGCTGATGATGTCACATCCCCACTTTCCCTTTTTCTTATGTTATTACATGAAATCATAATTGTTTCATTTTTTCTTACATGTGTAAAAGATGTGTCTCCATTATGATGAAATAAGTTGCGGCAATAAATAATTAATGCACTTAATCAGTTGTCAATCCAAATGTTTTATTTCTTGGTAGAAAAATTTGAATAAACCGAATTTCATATAATAAAATACAAAAGAACAAGTGGGGATATGACATCAACCCACCTAATGAATATTCATAAAGACATGCCCAGAAAGTTTCACCGGAATAATGCATATCTTTAAAATTCAATAACTGAGCGTGATCGGTTCATCACGGACGGACATTTGATAGATTTTGAAAACTTTGAAGGCTTGTAACAAATTAGGAATAAGATGAACATGGTTCCTTTGTGTTTTATAGTGAAGGGTAGGACAAAGTATGCTGAATGATGAAAAAAGTTTGTTGCCATGGTTACCTACAAACATAGGTAGCCACTAAATGTGCCATATCCCGGACGGACATGATAAAAATGTGGTTTTCAGAATTTTTGAACATTTTTATTGTTTCTATCTAAATAGCTTAACATTGACCAATAATTGTTAATGCAACTTACACTCGGGTATGTTAGCGTCTATGTTCAGCATATTGAATTCTTAACCAATATCAAACTTCTGAGAGAATTGCAAATATTTTCCATCTCGGACGGACATCACGGACGGACACAAATAAAATACATTGGAAGTACCTTGTAAGAAGTTCTTATTACTTGTTTGGGGGAACAAATGCTAATGTATTGATGATTTGTACATTTTTTTATATGATTAAACAATATTAGTTGCACAATCAAGTTGCTACAACTTCAATAAAGTTGCTACAACTTGATTTAAGTTGTAGCAACATGATTTCTATGCTAGACACACAAAATAATCTAGCCATATGATTGCTTTTAAAGACAGTTCTTTTCAAAATCAAATATCCTAATGCACATTGTCTTCTTTTCAATTTAGAGAATACTGTAGTTGGTACCAAATCAACATCCAGTGGATCAATGATCATGTTGATACTTATCATGATGATAAATGTTCATACATTTTTAGGCATTAATTTTCGAAGAGCACAGTTTTTTTTTTATGTCCATTAAGTAAATCCAAAAGATTCACAGGTTGCTGATCATTATGCTTGTTTGGTGGATCAAGTATGACCACAACACTTGTCCAGGCTCTCTTCAAATTCATCTTTTGTCCATATTAAAGTGGAGACACACCTTCATATCAACAGCCCTCATGTATTTAGGCACTGACCAAATCCAAAATTGAAATCAGATACCAATTAAACTTATAAACACTGCAGTGCAAATTTTTTTAATGAATTGTATGCATTTTCAGATTACCAGATCAGCAATTTGCTCAAAATTAGCTCTAAAATGGACTTTAAAAAAAGGAATTCTTGTACTTTTCACAAGCCTCAAGGACGTGATGTCATGTTCTGTTAGAAGCATTGTGAATCCATAGGTTTGCACATGGAAAAAATGATTTTTTTTTTCTGCTTATCAGAATATGCATTCTACTTTCTTCTTTTCCATCACTTTCTGCAAGCTTCAATTGATGAGATATACAGCTTTTGACTTATTCTTGCTCTATTTCATTTCCTGCTTTTTGGCATACATGTAGCTTCCAACTCTATCTGCATTCCAATTATGTTTAAAAAAAAAAATTCCTGACAACAATTAAGCCCCAATAACAGCCAAAGAAAGATTTCACAAAAAATTGTGAAGAGTTGTAGGTTTCCATCCATTTGAGTTCTGAATAATTCTCAGTACCATTTTTCACTGCAAATTGGAACTAAAATTAAATTCATAATCTGCTCAGTATTTGCTCATTGTCTGTCCGTGATGAAATTAATGTCCGTCTGCGATTATTTTGATTGATTTATGATATGGATAAAATGTATGGATTTTAGCTATATTCAAATGAAATGATGTACAGTGTCTAGTGAGATGCTTCTGCACACTTTTATTTTTGTTTCTATTCTGATAAAGAATATAAAGATGAATCCATAAATATTATCCATATCATAAACTCAATAAAAATGATCACGGACGGCCATTAATTTCATCACGGATGGAAATTTCAAAATGGAATGTTAACATCTACCAGAAAAATTTACTTTCCATATTTTTTCTACTAATTTATGTTTGATGATAGATTAATGTTTAGAGTACAAGAAAATCCAAATCAAATTGGAGTAGCTTTGAAAACAATAAAACTAGAGTGAATTGAATTTGAGTGAATTTACATTGTCCGTCCGTGATGAAATTAATGTCCGTCCGTGATCATTTTTGATTGAGTTTATGATATGGATAAAATGTATGGATTTCAGCTATGTTCAAATAAAATGGTGTACAGTGTTTAGTGAGATACCTCTACACCTTTTTATTTTTTATTTCTATTCCGATAAAAAATAAAAAAACTTTTTATATTTTTTTTCATCACGGACGGAAATTTCAAAATGGAAATGTTCACACCTACCAAAAAAAATTACTTCCCAATATTTTTTTTCTACTAATTTATGTTTGATAATAGATTAATGTTCAGAATGCAAGAACATCCAAACCAAATTAGAATAACTTTAAAAACAATAAAACTAGAGAGAATTCAATTTGAGTAAAAATGTCCGTCCTTGATGAGAGGTAATAGCACCCCTACGAATAAAATGGACTATTCCAATACTTTCGGATTTATCAATCTTCATGAAACTGAGTTCTTTGAAACCTGAGATATCAAAGATTATCTTAAAAGCAATTTTGATAGAAATATCTATAAAAAAAAATTTCACCTCAATGCTAACCCTTAACCGATCATGCTCAACTTCGTTATTTGTTATCTGATTTTGATCAAAATTTCAGCATTTTGCTTTGTGAATTTTACTCTATTTATTGAGATATAAATATCTCCAGCCTGGACCATCCCTTTAAATGAAACCAGAGTTCTGAATACAGGGCCAATGAGATGTTCAAAATTGGCATAAGGTATACAATGCCTTTAACCCATAAGGGACTGAGCCTGCACAGATGCAGGCTGGGTCTATGGAAAACGTGTTATAGAGAGATCATTCAGTCTCCGACAGCTTAAATGATATAAACCAAATGATTTACTTACCACTGCTTCATACGTCTTAAAGTTTGGTTTGAGGTCTGAACCTAGATTAATGAAAGCCCCTTTGTTGCCAATTTGATCACTGTGAATAGTGTACATAAGAGATTAAATGAATAAAGATTGGAAAGTAAATCGTGCCATGCTAAATTTTACAATAAAAACAAAGCATGGCAACACACAACAAATATATACATTTGTAATAGAAATATCTTGATTCTGCATTTTGCAGGTAATTTTCTACAAAGCTATCATACAATTCTCGGACATATGTGTATTTCAGGGTGGTATTGTTAATCAACTTAAAACGTGTTAAGGAATTCACTCTGCATTACAGCCAATACAAACCAGCAGTATTGTATACACAACATCAAATCTTTGATTACTCAATCCAGAGGGGTTGTTTCACAAAGATTTAAGTATGACTTCAGAGTCGCACTTAAATGTCTAGTTGCACACGGTATAAAATGCATGACAGTATTGGTCAGATCATGCCAAGAGGATGCGCACTGCTGCGTATTGATCAACGTGACTGCGCGTTGCATATCATGTACGCGTCGGCATTTAAGTGCGACTTAAGTCATACTTAAATCTTTGTGAAACACCCCCCCTGGTCAGGCCCCTAACCCATAATGCAACATTCTGAGCAGTGTAGTCTTGTAATATAAACCCACTTGAATGATAACAATCTAATTCACTGATACATACATTTTTACCACAATAATAATCAAGTAACATCACAACTACTTTTCCTCGACAAAACATTTTAAGTCCCCTTTACGAATAAAATCATCTTCATGTTCATTTATTCTCTGTATCATTAATACCAGTAGTTGTCGTAAATGCATATTTCAGGACGAGCTAATTATGACACATGGTTAATGAGAGACCGCACAGTGTCAATCAGTTTGCTCTCTTGCTTTAAGGTACCTTACATACACAGTAGGCAATGATTCTTACCAGTAATTAGGCGCTGAAAACACTGTAATGCACTTCCCATCATGAGTAACCTCATAGCCATCGTTCTTAACTTCATGACTCCTGACGATGTACTCCAAGTTGTTGTATTCCAGGAAATTCTTGGTGACATCTGGACCAAACTGGATCCCGACACCTCTCTTGCTGGGCGACCTACCCGGCCTAGGCTGGGGATCAGACCAAAGTAACTCGCACATCAAACCTGCATAAAACAAATAATGCACAATTAGGTTATTGCGTCCTAGGAAGTGTTTGGTGACATCAGAACCAAACTGAATAGATGGCCACCTACGTGGCTTTTGAATTTGTTTTCACAGATAAGAATGCTGTTCTTCATGATCATCCCCACCATCATCATCATCACCATCACCATCATCCTCATCATCACCATCACTATCATCATCATCACCATCATCATCATCATCACCATCATCATCACCATCATCATCATCATCAACATCATCATCATCACCACTATCATCATCATCATCATCATCAATATCACCACCACCATCATCATCATCGTCATCATCATCATCATCATCATCATCATCATCATCATCATCATCATCATCATCATCATCAACATCATCATCATCACCAGTATCAACATCATCATCATCACCATCATCATCACCACCAACATCATCAACTTACCCGATTCTGGCGGCTGCCTGTTCCGATCTATAGTTCTCAGGTCGTCTATCGTTACATTATCTTGACTGAACAGCCCTCCGTGCATGACCAGGACTTTGTTATTGATAAGTTGTGCCAGAGGTAGCCAGTTATAGACCTCTTGGAAGAGATCTGCCATGTGATTGGTGTACTTGGATCTCACCTCACCGTAGAAACCATACATCTGATTCATCGTGTCACTCTCATGGTTACCTATACATCAAATAATCAGAGGTCACATTGGGAATTCTTCATATAATAATGATATGAAATGATTTTGATGCTCCAAATCCACTCTGTATTCATGTTATATAAAAGGTCACTATTCAACATGGAATGATCTAGATACTTCAGGATATAATCTGGTAAACTAGTTTTAATGAGGTAAAACGGTCTTGAAAACAACATTGCGAAATGGATTTCCAAACTGATCTGAATGACCACTTGAATGGATCGTTTCACTTTGTGAGTAGCTGAAAATTTAAAAAATTCTCAAACTTAGATGAAACATGTGTATGAGTGCTTGTATTGTCCTCAAATACCCTGAAACAGACAATATAGGATGGAAGACTCTAATCTATACTCAAGTAGCAATTCATTAGCCTGATTTTGAGAACGGTCTTTAAGACATATTCAGCTTATGCCCAGTTTTCTCAGATTCAAAAAGTATGTTGGCTCATACCCCTCTAAGTCATTGCCCCAAGCGGTTATGCTTGGCCACGCGACGAGTTGTAAACTGTGAGTGGTCTTGGTTTATTTTCAGGCTGAATTTGGCTGGGCTCAGACCTAGCTCTGTGGATTGAAAGCACCCCGACTTTTGGCTCTTGCCCGCCGAGGAAAAGTTGCGGTTTATAGTCCGATACTTACGGTACTTTGAAACTTTTGGGATGGTATTTCTATACCATACGCCTAATGTTTAGCCCCTTTTTCAAGAACCAAATGAGAATTTTTTTAATCAGAACAAAGTGAAACGATCACTTTGAGATCGCTTTTAAGAGCATTCCCATAACACATTAAATTGGTTTTCAACAGTAGATGAGAAAGGGGTCATAGACCGCATGTACTAACCTCTTGATAAATGGAAGTGATCAGGATAAAGCAGCTTGAACCCAAATAGTGTGAGAATAACTTCTACAGAGAAAGACCCCCTGTCTACAAAGTCGCCATTAAATAGCTGCAAGTGAATGACAAGTTAAGGGTACATTGCACCAAGAAAATATCAATTTGCATCTTATTATTCAATAAATAATAAATTCATCATCATTTTGTCATGGTTTTCTATTTCTTATAGACCTGAGGAAGAAATTAAAACACAAATAAAAGAGCTGAAAAAAAAAGAAAAACGTTGAAAAAAAACCCTGAAACTCAAAGAGCTCCCATGCATGTACTTTTGAACAGAGGAAAGGTAAAATAAGCTAAAATAAGCTGAAATTAAGCTGAAAATATACCCCCACCCACTAAAAAGCTGAAATCAGCTTAAAAAAAATCTCAACTATAATACCCCTGCTAGCTGTAGGAAGCAAGCCTCCCCCATGATGCATTTCAGCTTAGATAAATTAGCATAAATTTACATTTCACTGGTTTGGAATTAATAGCCATGGGCTGGGTACCTGGATCTCTTGATGAGAATGGAAATGGAGCAAGTATGAAGTGGACCCATCAAGCAGTTCTTTAGTAGGGACAGTGATTTCCCGCGATCGCGGAAAACGGACGGAATTCACGGAATCGGCCGTTTGAAACGGAAAATCACAGCAAACAAGTTTTTTCTCAAAATGCACAAAATAGCAACAGAAATTAATCCAAAATACGAATATCAACTGAAAAAAACACGATCTCACTTTGCAACAACAATCATGACAATCAACACATCCCAACAACACTCGAGCCTCTCAATCACTCGATCGTATCTAAATTAGTTTACACTCACGTCCGCATATAAGGCAGAATACGGCCGTGTGTTGCTGCCCTCTGCATTTGGTCATAATATAATGATCACGGTGATTCAACAAATCCAAAATGACGGATAGGTGGAAGTCATCGACTGCTCAAATCTATGTCCGAAAAGTCCCCAATTCAGCGATAAAATCCCATTTAACAATAAAATAATGCTAATAATATGAAAGGTGAGAATGTATTCATGTTGATTATGTTTCTCTAAATAGTTTTTGAGCTCGAATCTCTCCGATTAAAATGGATTTTAAAGCCATGTTAGTACATTGGTAGATGCAAATTTTGAGCAGCGCTAGCAATTTGACATCGCTACTCATTGCGTATTGGTTTTCTAAACTATGTAAACGGAATTGTCAATTTTTCATGTACACAAAGTCTATGGGGAAACGGAATTTCCGTTTTCAGACATGCTGAAACGGAATTTGAGATTTCCTGAAACGGAAAGGCAATTTTTAGAAACGGAAAATCACTGTCCCTACTTTAGTTATAGCAAGAACTAAAATGGGACATATGAACTGATGACAGCAAACACAATGCCTTTGGCAACCATCTTATACGCATGAAGGCACAAAAAAGGATACATATGGATTTTCTTCTGACGGTAAGCCATTGATCTCAAATATATTGAGTAGATCGTAGAACTGTCCGTGAATATCGCCGCATACTGTGAACTTCTTGCCTTCTGGTATTGTGATGTCACACAAGCTAGGTAACTTCTTAAACATTGCTAAGATTTGTACTAACATCTGTAAGGGAGGAAAAGATTTCAAAATAAAAAAAAAGTTTGGTTGGTACACGCTTTTGTAAATGGGTCTGTATCTTCAAATATCTGATTGTAGAGATGTCAATCTCTTAAAATGCCAATATGCATTCTCTTTCTCTCTTATATACAATATATATTTATATATATATATGCATATACATATTTATATATATATATATATATATATACATACAACGTTCTCGCCAGGTTAATTCTGACGCTTGGCGGCGCGAAGCGATGATACGCAAGCCGCGCAGCGGCCTTGGTGTGCGTGCGAAGCACGCACGGGGGGAGGGTCGCGGGAGGGGGGTATCCCCCCTCCCGTGCGGAGCGCGGTAGCTATCGAAAATATCAATATCGACGAGCTTAGATTGCTGCTAAATGCACCACATTTTATGTCTATTTAATGCTTCTCCGGCCACACAGCCGTAACGGTTGCGCGAATTGCGATCGATTGAAGCAGAAAGGCAAGTACTGATGAAAAAGGTCAAAAGAAAAGATTTAAATTCAATCTCATTTTATACTTACAGTTTATAGATTTATTCACATCAATGACATCGATAATGTACTCCATACTTTCCAATGTCTAGATCGCTACGTCCTTAGAAAGTGCGATTCATTTTGAGAATGCGTGTCAATGACCGACTACATCTACGGACCGCATGCGCGCCGCGCCACGCCCTTACTCAATCCAAAGATTGTTCCGACTTTGTTTGGAAGCCTCGGAAGAAAACTTCCGAGGCTTCCAAATAATGGGCATCGGTATTCATGAGACGATATAATTTGCATGTTTGTTTTGTTTTCAGATACTCACTGAAACTATGACTCTCATAATTAAGACTTCTGCTGATGATGTTTATACTAATAATATCCAATCAAGATTCGTTTATCACTGTCAATTATTGCTATGTTCATTTGTATTGTTCTATACTCGCCTATAAAATAATGAATGTGTCCATCACGAGCGGGAGAAATATTTTTAGTCATTCATCATACTTTAATATTACGATTTTGTTCTTATTATAATTAATTTCGATTTAAAATGTTTTAAAAGTAAAGCTTAATTGACAGGAAAGTAGATTTATACTCACTGTCAATTATTGCTATATGTTCATTTGTATTGTTCTATACTCGCCTATAAAATAATGAATGTGTCCATCACGAGCGGGAGAAATATTTTTAGTCATTCATCATACTTTAATATTACGATTTTGTTCTTATTATAATTAATTGCGATTTAAAATGTTTAGAAAGTAAAGCTTAATTGACAGGAAAGCAGATTTGTATTTTTAAATAATGCACTATGTAGGCCTACAAATACAGCGTGTGTGAAAGAGAGGAAGAGGGGGGGGGGGAGGGTTGTAGCTAGGATGGTCGAAGGGGGAGCGCGAAAGGGGAGGGGTCGTGGCGTGGACAATGACAAGGGGATGTTGAGATCGTACGTGTGTGTGGGATTGGTGAAGAAATCAATATTCGAAGTGAATGCATATTTATAGACATGTCTATACTACTACTGATGATGACGGCTGAATAATCTTTCTTTACATGTATATTTTGGCGATTTTAAATTTTTAAAATATTTTCTTGCACCATGAGTGGGAAGATCGAGGTACGTGATTCAATAAATTGCATCAGTTTTCAAGTTACAGAAATTCACGAACAGATTATTAAAATTGAAAAAAAAAAAGAGTCAGAAAGATCTTTTTATAGCCCCCATCCAGCGTAAACAACATGAAGAATATTTGAGGTCACGAAACCAGCTGATTCGCATTCATACAACAGGTTAACAGGTCACGCACATGGTACACAGTCATTCCAAGGGCGGGAATTCGGGGAAACCCGTTTTCAAGCACAATGATTGGCTCAACCCAGAAAGTGAATACTAATTAGATGATTTAGATCACGTGCCATCGGCTTTGGGGCGTCTCGTTCACATTCCAATTCATTTCATAAATATAATCCACTCGCAGTAATTAGGCTAACGACGTTGTAAAGATAACTCTATATATAAAACACAATTCCGATATAAAACATATATAACGACATAAGTGAAATTGAAAAATTCATCCAGCGATATTCAAATTATACTAGCGACTCATGTGGGCGTGGGCAAACGAAATACATATCCTCTATATCAACTTCAATAATTCGTACTTGAAATGCAGGGGCCGCGGAAAGGTCTTGAAAGTGGGGGGGGGGGCTGACCACCATGCAAAAAACGCAATCAGGTGGTCCTGTTTTTGTACACGGTTTTGGAAAAAAAAGTGGGGGAGCTGAAGCCCACCCAGCCCCCCCCCTGTTTCCGCGGCCCTGAAATGAATATCTGTGAATGAATTGTCAATTCCACTTTGTTGAATGTGTACTTTTATTGAAATCTATTGAATCACGTACCCCTCCCGACCAAGTCCAAGGGTTGATTTTCCACTCGCCATAAAGATTATGCAGCCACAATCACAGTAGACACATCCATAAAAGAATATTAATTTAATTCGCTCCGAACATTGACTTCTTTTCGCCAATCCCCTCCCCCACAAAGTCACAAACATCCCATCATTTTCATTTGCATTGCCCACGACCACCTCCCATTATTCTCTTTCTCCTTTACACAAATTAATTTCAAATAATATTTTATTTTAAATCGTAGTTGTTACCGGGAGTTGTTTTTTCATGAAGCATTCACTGTAATGACTAATTGGCAGGCAAAGAGTAATAAAGAACAATACAAATTAAAATACACTGTACGTATAACTCACATTAAAAAATGAGTCGTAATATGATAAAAAGCGTGAATAAAATTAATAAAGATTATTACTTATGAAAATTATAACAGATTCAATGAATATCTGAAGAAAAAAAAAACATTCAAATCGGTTTTGGATCCCATCTAATTTTGGAAGACTCGCATAGATTTTGATGCCATGTGCGATTTGTATTATGTATGTGGCCATGGCGAGCGCTAGTGCAGTGACACAGAACTTGGTAGACACACCGTCGCGAAATTAATCAACACTTTCAAAAGATCGATGTAGAGATCAAGACTTTGGAAATTATGGAGTAAAATTGGAATATAAATGTGAATAATCATTTTGCTGTAAGTAAATGAGTTGGACATTATATCAATCCATTCCTGTGGCTGTGGCTTTGTCATTATTAACGTGATCTTTTAATAATTTTCTCAATTCGTTCTACGGCAGTGTCATCAGAAATGCATTCAATGAATTCATGTAGATGTAGCTATAATAAGGCTGGGGCCTGGGACAAGATGAAAATAAACTTCGATCGAATTTTTATATTATTTTTTGACACACTTTACTTTTGACAAAATAAATGACAATATCACCTGAAATTCGTAACATCTAAATTACATTGCCCAACCCAGTAACCCACGGTACCCCTCTCTTCTCACTTTATTTTTTAGCGTATTTTACTACCATTTTAAAGACGTAAATAATGAGAGCAATGCGATACGCAAATGCGAGGTAAACATCTTCGCACTTCCCTGATAAGAGAGAGAGAGTTAAATTGGGCCTCGAGTCGAGGTCGTATCGTATACAGCATAGTAGCGAAGCAAAGAAATCTCGGGAAGAAATCGTGGAAGAAATAATCGACAAGTTTATTTTAGGATCTGAAAAGCAGATTGTTTTTATTTTAAATATATTATTCAGTTTTTTGTGTGGATCTAGGCCTGTTTTACAGTTGTCGGCCACGGTTGTCGGGGAAGTTCACGGTTGGCGGATTTGCCCTGAAAATTTTCAGGGTTGTCGGCGCCCGCCAACCGTGACGCGTGGTAGCGAGAACGTTGTATACATATATATATATATCTAAATACAAATGAGATACTCCTCTAAAAAACAAGATTTAAATAAACCCCATGAAAGCACTCAAGTTTATATCTATTATAATTTGTAAAATAAAATAGGTAGCCTCAGAAGTTTAGAACTTTATCTTTCACATTCAACCTCATTAACGGTATTTATTAACATATGCATGTTCACATATATATATATATATATATACACTCACTCTTTATTTGGATTGAATTGCTCGTATACCAACAACTGAACAGTATCCTGAGGAGAGTTTCATCAACATTTGTCATCCGACATGTTGTCAGATCTGACAACTTTCCTTGGTCATGATTAGCTGGAAGGCAGAGTGTCCGACTTTTACAATCGTGAATGTTACAACTATTACTATCAGATAAAACATCTAATAAGTCCTTTCAAGAAATGCTCCCAGTAAGTAATGGATTAATGCATCAACAATGCTAGAATATCAACTAATTTCATTCAAATTTCATAGTTATTAGCAGCGGACTCACCGTATAAGCATACTTTCTATGGAGTGTTTTTTCATCTTTGAAATGTTGTAAAAGCTTCACCATGAAATCTTTGGTAACTTTGTCATTCTCCAGAGCGGGTCCTTCATAATCACCTTCAATGACTGGGAAATTTTAAAAACAAATGTCAGTTGTTGTAACAATATAAAAAATTAGTTCATACAGAATCCAATAAGACGTAACCGAGTGTCTGTTTGCATAAATGAAAATATATATGGCAAAGGATTCTGGTAGAAATTGTGTAATTGCTGAGAGATTAGCAAAATTAAGGATGGGGTTTGAGTCAAATGTCAGATATTTTTCCAATAATAACACACTGTCCCACATGTACTTGTCTGTGTTGGTGATCTTCAGAGTGATTGTTTTTGGCTTAGATTTCACGATTTTTACTAAGTTCAATCTATATAACTGTACCAGATTTAGTTTCATTGGGGTTACAGCAAAATTAAGGGACTACTTAATAATAACAACAACAACAACAACAATAATAATAATGTTAATAATGATACTAATAAAATTCTTAATAAATGCATAAAACCCTATGGTCTCTATGTATATGGAATGTGCAAAAAAATGGTAGCCCTACTCACTCATGTTTTCTATATTAATGGTATCTATGATAGACTTCTTATCCTCAGGGGTGCCTCTGATGGCCCTCTCGAAGGCCTGTTGTTTGACCAGTTTACTGCATTCTGTGTACTTGGTTCTGGCGTCCTTATCATTCGGTCTGTACTTCACCACCTAACAATGACACCACATATTTACAAATTTTTGGTAAAAATGGTTCGTGCCCCCAAAATCCATCCATTATCTCCATGCCCCTTGGCCCCATCTTTCAAAGAGTTGGTCAGTTGATCTTAATTCTGGAATGCTCACAAAAAATGTATTCTTTATGCACTATTTCTTCTAAAGAGTTGTAATTAGTTGATCAATTAGGTCAAAACTCATGCATGCAATATTCCTTATAAAGACTTGCAATCATTCAATTAATCAACTATGGAAGCCCAGCAACACTACTGCTTGCAATGCAGGAATGTTTAATCTAAATATGGACTTAATTTATGCCCACGCCATTACAAAAAAATTGTAATTTTAAAAAAGATAGGTGGAAACTCTACATGTATTTTTTACAAAGACTTGGAATCATTCAATGCCAAAAAACACTATTATCATCTACAATGCAGGACTATTAAATCCAAAGATGGGTGAAAGCTCATGCTTGCATTTTTACTTTAGAGTGACAATTAATCGAGTAATCTTAAATATGGAATACCCACATCACAATCCATTGCAATGTCAGACTATCAAATCTAAAAATGCATGTAAACTCATGCATGCACTATTGTTCAACCAATCATTATGCTTTATTTTGTTCAGAAATGGCAATGCACCTGTATCTTACACTGAAGTACTTTGACATATTATGCCTTTCCATTTTCTGGCCTAACACAATAACAAATGAAGGACTATATGAAAGATGCCGACAAAAAAGTTTGGAAGACACACTTATGAAGAGGAGGTGGAGTTGGATCGAACATGTACATGTATTAAGAAAAGAAGCGGATAACATAAACAAGGACAGCACTGCAGTGGATCCAAGAAGGAAGGGGAAAACAAGGTTTGCCCCAGAACACCTGGCGACAGACCGTGGAGGGCGAAATGTCTAACCTCTAAACAGACCTGGGGATCACAGCAGAGACTGGCCCAAGACAGACGGGAGTGGAGAGCTTTTGTTGTTGCAAATTATGCCAGAAGGCATAATGAGCAGTAAGTAAGTATTTATAGTTGAAAATGATTGGAACAATTACAACTCTTTATAATTTATAAGGCCTTGAACTTGTATTCTCAGCTTCATTTTTACATATTAAGGCGACCGCACATCTTACGATTGGTCTGCGACCCGATTTCAGAATGAAATGTAGTAGAATTTGATGCTAATATTGAGGCTTGGAATATCTTACTGTGTAATGTTCTAAATCATTGTACAAATTCCTATGTTCAAATCTGTGACTATGCTCTCATCCTTCTTAGAATAAAAGTGAATTTAATATCTAGTCGTAATGACGTCATAGCAGTCGTACGATTGGCTACGATGTGAAACTAATTTGGCCTTTACTCCAAAATAAAGGCTTGCAGTCTTTCAAAATGGTTATATTAGTATTCTTTCAAATAATTTAACCTCAAATAATATGATGTGTTCCATTTACATTTTCAGAAAATGAGCAAAATGCGATTTGTTCCGAAATTGGATCGCGAACAGTCGTAAGGTGTGCGGTGGCCTTTAAATGTAGACAAAAGCATATTTTGAGCATTCATCAAAAAACAAGGATACACAAAAGGACAAGGAAATTGGATGTACTGTGATTCTAAGAAGCATCAAATATGAGGAAATACTGTTACCAAAGGATAAGCTTTAGTTCTTTATCAAATTTCCTTGTCCATTCAATATTACCGAGTTACTTTTAAAAAGGAAAACGAAACCTTTGGAACAAGTTAGCTTACAAAAAGTGTGAAATAAGATAAATCAAAGAATTAAGATAAACAAAAGAATTAGTACAATTAGACAAGCATTAAGAAAGTACCAGTAATGAGCATTTGAATGTTAAAAACACTAATGCTAGAAGTATAGAGATCTTCCCATTGGCATTACAAGCAAAATGTATAAGTGATGCCATACATGTACATGAACAACTCTCCCATTTGGACAATGATAAATAACCATAGAACATCTCTTTATTTTCATTCTAATAGGCCAAACAATTCATCCATGATATATTGTTGTGAAACCTGTAATACAAGTCCTCTCATAGAAAAGGACACCTGATCGTACTACAGAGTATAGACTAGATGTAAGAAAAAATGTATATGAAATACATTGTATAATGGGGAAGTTGTACACGTGTGACATCACAGATCTTGGTGGCATTGCCAATGGGAGGATCTATATAGTAATAGCGATCTTAATATTCAAACATTCTTAACTTTCTTCTTTTTTTTCCCTTTATTTTCCTTTGCCTTTATTTCCCTCTCTCTCTTTTATATGAATTCAACTTGTTTCAAAGGTTTTATTCCCTTTCAAGGCAAACATCCCCCTCTCAAACATGCATGTTACTATTTTAATTCTTTCATAATATCATATAAATGTGTATGTCCTGAACCAATTATGGCGAGAGGAACATGAAATAATGTGTTCCACTGAATAAATCTTGTGATTTATATATTTTCATTCATCAAAAGCCAAGAGTAAAATAAAAAATATCTGCATAATTTTTGCCTTATTCAAAAAAATTTAAAAAATACTGAGAGGGTGCTCTATATCCAAAATTCAACTTTTCAAAATGAATCAAAAGCTGACAAAAAAATATTGGATGATAATTTGTGAATAATACACATCAATGACTGTTTCATACAGTTTTTTACACAGGTTTTAAAAGATAAAATTAATTTCAGCTTTTTAACAGATTAAATTAATTTCTTACCATTTCATAGTCTTTCAACGCTATCTTGATTTTCCCAAGAGCCATGTTAGCTGTAGCTCTCCTGTAGTATCCCTGAAAAGAAAAACATGTTTACACACAAAATATAAATCAATAAATATTGCATAGAGAAATAATTTGATTTCTATTTTCATACAGTAAAAATTACATTCTCTAGAAATAAATGAAATTTTTATTCTTCCATCACATTCATAACAGTCATCAATCATTTTTTGTTTAAAACATGATTATTCTGTAATAAGTTAGTAGGTTAAAAACCGTCAAAATACTTGATCGTTCATATTCAAAATGATTTACACAAGTCAAAAAGAGAAGTGACAAACATCATCACACTGAATATTGGAAATTATCTTATGTTCCAGGTGGCAAGCGAAAGTTCTTTTTTTTTATCCTCTTTTTTTTGGTATCATTTATAACATAAAAGTATTGGTTAATATGTTTTCAATCTTTCAGTGCAGTATATTTAATCGCAACAAACTCTATATTCAATATTCCTATGTTTTCAAATGATGTAATATTGGTTTTATTAACATTATGCAACCATTTTATGATCAAGCAAATGATAATTCACCTTGATATAAGACTTGTCCAATTCCAAGGCCTTGCTTGCATCTTCTAACGCTGATCCAAAGCATTCTGTCTTCAAGTAAGCAAAACTTCTATTCCCGTAGAAAGCAGCTACTGTGGGGTTGATCTCTATAGCCTCGGAGTAATAGGTGATTGCCTGTTGAAAATCTTGAGCTTGAATGGTTCAAAACAATAATAAAAAGAAAAATACTTAAATACATGGAAATTTGAAAAAATACACATCTACTGTTCAAACTGAAAATAGATGTTATTGAATTATAAAAATAAAAAGAAGAAATATAGGAAGAGAAAAACATGATTATAAATATCCAATAACAATCACAGCAGTTCATGTTTGAAGAGATATGGTGCAACTGTGTAAAATTTTTGAAATCAGACTCCAAAATGTTTGAATTTTCCCTACATGTATTGTACATGTATATGTATGTATATGAGATTCGTGCACATTCCCCTAATACCTGCGAGTTGCTGCTGTTAACAGCTCACACCAACAGCCTGGCCTAGCCCTCCAGCTAGCTCCCAATGAGTTGGGGTTTTGCACCGTACCGCAGACCACATTCTGCATGCTATAATAGAAGCAAAATCTCGGGGGTCGATTGCACTAAAACCAAAACATCCCCAACCTTGGAAAGATGCGCAGCAGTCAGTTTGCTATGCGTGTGCCGATGTGTTATAACTTTACGGTGAAATTGTCCCAGGTACGTTCCTCATTTTCTCGTTGCATGAATTAATTTGCACACTAACACTAACTTCATCGGTCACTCAGGAAATGTGCACCAGCCAATGGGCATTGGTTGCGGTAGCAGCACCACGAGCACAGACTCGGGTAATGGGGAAAAATCAAAGCAAAGCAGTGCAAGACCATGGATTGGTTCACGAAGAAGAGGTTAGTGTCTAGTTTAATCAATGTTTCTGAAGTCATTGAATTAGAGATTGTCTGTGTTTTTTTACGAATGGAGTGAAGTGTTTAATGTGAATCATGTTATTACTACCTCATGCTGTTCTTTTTTTTTTAACTTTTAGATTGACGAACTTATAATGCAAGTGCACTACATCTACAGCAGGTCTGCCAAGTGGCGAGAAGTGAAAGCTGTGGCTTCAGCACCGAACAAGCATATAGTCAAGCCAAGTCGTTCACAGAGAACCAGATAGGTGGACCATCGCCGAAAAAGTACTGAAATGCTTGGCTACCAACTACCATTGCATTGTCAGCCAATTTGAAGAACAAGCATCTGGTCAGCGTAAAGACATTTCTTCAGCTGATGCAGCAAAAGTGAAGGGCTATACGAAGATGCTGAAATCTTTTAAGTTTGTGTTCCATATGAACTGCTACATGGATATGGTGGAGCATATTGCAGAGCTTTCCCTTAGCTTTCAGAAGGATGATCTACCAGTTTCCAGTGTAGTCAGCAATGTCCTTGTAGCGCAAGCTGGGCTGAATCGGACGGAGGAAAGACCAGGCCCTCAACTAAGGCACTGAACGGGAATGAGGCAGAAGAGACTCCAACTTTCACTTTCCAGGATTTCCAAATCAAGGTCACTGAGAAAGATGTTGCCGATTTTCAGACCAACAAAGTGAAGGTTCTTAAAGCTGCAAGTTCTTGCCTGGAGACTAGGCTGGCTGACTTCGGTGATGGACCCAGTTATCAAGGCAGCAAAAATACTGGATCCAATCCACCATCCCAACTGATCAGCAGTCATTGGCAGACTTTAGCATAGATGAAATCAACACATTGTGTGATCACTTTAGACCCTTCTTGATGGCAAAGGGCTGTGACGTAGACCTTGTTGAGGTTGAGTGGATGAATCTCAAACAGCAAATTTTCCAGCCCTCGCAGAAAGAGAAGTTCCACCATCTGTGGAAGAATGTTCTTGTTTACCAGGAAGATGTATCCCGCAACTTGTGCCAAGTCATAAGAATACTGCTAGTCCTGCCGACATCGACATCTCAGGTGGAGAGGCAATTCTCAACCATCAAGAGGTGCCAGGAGGACTGGAGACTAAGTCTCAGCACTTCAATCATTACAGAAGTATTAAGGATATCATCAGAAAGTCCAACACCATCAAAATTCGATCCACAGGCTGCTGTGCAACGTTGGTTTCTTACAGGTATTGCATCAAGACGGCCATTTGTCCAGCCCTCTGGAAGTAGAGTCTCTACCAAACGAACAGCAGATTGGTCTTCAGAGAGTGATGGATCTTCTGACTGAAGCAGGCAAGAGGGTTTGTCGCGCCTTGTTGTATGAGTGATGTTTGAAATTATTATGTGAAATTTTGGGGAAATAACCCGGTCTCGTTGCCGAGTCACATGCCTCGAGTTTGAGTCCGAGACTGAATCCGGCATAAACAGACTCGAGTCGCACATCACTGTGTAATATTGGGGGATTCCAGCCCGAATGGGCTTCCTTTGTAGTGGAAACAGCCAGGCCAACTTTGGCGTTTCCAACTACTGAACTGTTGTCATCTGCTGCTGGTTGCCTCATGGTGGACCCAGATCGAGTGCCGGGTGCAACTCTGCTGGAGATGACCAATCGAGAGCCAGGATTTGGCATCACGTGACCGAGGTTGGAGACGGCGACACCATTTTTGGAGACCCCTTCAGATGTACGGAACCAAACCTAAACGTTGAACTATACTATTGCTGTTGTCACTTTTATGCCAGATTATTGCTGATTTGTGCTGTATTTATTGTTGTCATTGGATTCATCGTGGGATATCACTTACGGTGAGTCTACTCATTTATTGTATTCGTATATCAATGTGTATTTAGTGTCATTTAGGCTATTTTAGTGCATCTCATAATTGTTCGACTTGAGCACTCGAACAACACCTTCAAAGTTGGTGCAAATTACATATTCGCGTTTTAGTCAGAGGCACACAGCCAATATGGGAGACTGTCTCCCATGTTGGAGATTATCTCCAATATCAGAGACTTTTGTCAAGAATTTGGGTATCCAATTTCAGAGCAGAGACAGTCTCCAGTTTTGGAGGCCTATTTCCTTTATTTACATTTCCTGCAAAAGGGTTACCTTGGCAGAAAATGGAAATGTGATAAACAGATTCTTCTTGAAAATCATCCCTTTTCAACATCTACTCTTGCTTTCATAAGGAAGCTGAGGCTTAGCCTGAGCCCCACCAATTTCCCGGGGTAAAGCTTAGCCCAGGCCCGAGTTTTTATTTTAAGGCCATGAGTAGTAAGGTATTAGATTTGCGTCCGAAAATTTTTCAAATGACATGAGGCTTTTTTTCATTATTCATTATTTACTTCTAGTACCTACTTTTGACGATATTCTTGCTATCTACTTGCATATAGTGTATGTAAACATTACTGTACAGTGGCAAATTGTATAGAACGGATAGCGGTGCGTTCAACGCTAGCAGGCGTGTACATTTTGCTTATTACATGACGTCATCCAGCCACTGCCGAGAGCCAATTTATGAATGAAAATATAGTAAGCATGCGCATTGCAAGCCTTCCATAGCCCCACACAGTATTCCACCAAAACAAGTGTGCAATTCTCTATCACCTTGTACCAAAATCAACCTAGAATTTCACTTTCCTATATTATATATGAATTATGAAAGGTATTCTTGGAGGATCTATTTTCTCACCAATACCGCACAGGTAAGTGAATTTTGATTACTTCTTGCTTTTCGGTCAAAATCTTACGAATTAGCGTCGATATGGCATCGTGTTCGTTGGAGTTTGTAGAGTCTATCGCAACGTGTACAAAGTCAATTGATTTCCGGGTTTCGGAGCGTCGCGTGAATATGCATGAAATTGCCGAGTCTCGATAATTTTTGATCGATACTGGAGCGATCCGATCACGAACCAAGACCATTTCCTGCGTAGACAATGTGACCGGATATCGTTATCACTATCGATACTTTCGCACGCAGTCCGAAGGAATTATTTTGGCGACAACGTAGTCATGAAGTGATCTGCTTGTAATTTCGTGATGGAGAGTAAGTGATGGAGAGTAAGTAATGAATTTTTTTTGAAATAATTAAATTTTTTTGAAATAATGAAATTTTCATGCGGGCGGTGGATGCAAATCTAAAACTTTCATTCTCTTGGCTTAATTTTTTTTAATAAAGAAAAAAAAAATTGAAGAGCCCATTAGGGCGGTTTTGTATTGTTAACCCCCTAATGGAGGCTGCACGATTGCAAGCCGAGTTTGAGGGGAAATCAAAAATTAAAAAATGTCAAATTCTCCTCGAAACAGCCAGCTGAGAAATTTGTATCATAAAAGACATTATTATCAAGCAAACTAGACTAGAAGCTCCAGTTTCTATTTGTTGGGTGTTCTTCTAGTAGGAGATATTTTAAATGTGAAAAAAAACATATTTAAAATTCCTCCAAACAGACGGATTTCTGATGCCTACATGGAAACGTGATATCTCGTACTCGCTTACGTGCGTAAGAAATCGCACGCGTTGGTATAGGAGCCGTACGGTACCGGTTCCTATATACATGATATATCAACAGTTTAATGGCACTTCCCTTCACAGCAACGTTCATTCCTCTCAATTGCACTTTTAAAGTTCAAGAAATTGCATGATTTACCTTTGAAAAATGTATTAGCTTTATCTTTGAGAGCCTCTGCTTTTTCTCTGTCGACATCACTGATCTCTGGCTTGTCTACTATTATGTCAGGAATCGCATTTATTTTCGATGAATCACCGGTACCTGCCATCTTCATCCACGTGAAATCTCTCCATGTATTTTTCCGTATTTTTCTAAATTGGAGTACGGTATCTTCGACGGACAATCAGAAATGAAAAGGTTGTGAAGCAATTTTATGGTTGTGAAGAGATGAGAATCTTTTATGAGTTCAGGTGTAATGTTGATTAACAGTTTAAGTATAGACAAGCAAAGTTTTTCTTTTGCTCATACATTTTAGAAAATTTATGGAGTGAAGTGACTGCATGATGGAGTAAACAATGGATAACAACTTTGATTTGAAGGTTCTTTTTTTCCTTTTTGGTAAACATAATATATAGCCTCTGGAACTGCCCCCCCTTTGAATATTGCCATCCACGTTTCTAACTTACACCCCTACACTTTTCTGTCCTCTTTCATCCTTTCCTTTTATCTTCTCCTTATCCTGCTTGTTTAAAAACTAAACTCTTCTCTTCCACTAGCTATACATAGTTTTTTTCTCATCTTATTCTTCTTCCTCATATTCATTCACCACTTCATCTTCTCTCATTGTTCTTCTCCTTCATCTCCTCCATTTTCTTAAATTTAATTCTTTCTTTTTCTTAAATTTAATTCTTTCTTTTTCCTTTCTCTTTCTCATTCCCCTCTCCTCCATTCTCTCGCTCATAAAAGTGAAAATAATTTTCCAAACTTGTTATGAAATCAGGAAACCAAAAATAGTTACAGAAAATGCTAAATACTTCACAGGACAAACAAAAACTGTATGCAGCATAACAGACTTAAATTAACATATTGCAATACTTCATTTATTATTGAACAGGGTGCAATTAAAAAAAGGGAAATTAAATTTCTAATATCTTAATGAAAAAAAAAAAAGTTGGTGATAGTTAACAATAACGACATTAGTTTTGAGGGCAATACATCACTTAACATTATTGTTCTCAAAACTGTAGTTGGTTCACTTGCACACTAAGCACATTACAAGCAACAAACATTAAAAACATGAAATACGTAAAGTCATTAAATCACATTTGTTCATTAATGTTTTAGGAATTTCAATCTTTATATAACTTTTTACAATAAACCCCAAGAAATTTCAATCAAAAACATAGAAATAATGATTCCCTGAATTAATTTTGATAGTAAAGAAATGATATCCGATGCATTTGGACAGATTCAGAGTTGGTCTGTTCAATGGGCAATGGAAGGGAAACATGTGCTATAAAAAAAAAACATATCTATACAACAATGGTGACCCTGGGGTCCGTTGCAGAAAGAGTTGCGTTTAAACGCAAGTCCAAAAATCAATCACAAGTCCCAAATGCGCGCTGTTGATTGGTTGAAAATCAAGTTGCGCATGATTTTAGAGTTGCGATTGATTGCAACTATTTCTGCAACGGGCCCCTGAAAGAGTTGCAATCAATTGCAGAAAGAGTTGTAATCAATCGCAGAAAAAGTTGCAATCAATCGCAACTTGGGGCAACTTGGGGCCCGTTGTTTTCTTGGCGATTCAGTATGCCCCTCTTCGTTTACAAAAGGACATTGTGCAAATTTCTAGTGGGAACAATTATGATATTGATGGATTTCTATATAATTAAGGTTGATCGGATGAATTAAGGTTGATCGGATGAATCACAACTCTTTGTAAGACGGGACCCAGCAGTCATAAAACCCAATTGATGTATCATTCAAATACCAATAAGGTGTACTTTATTGTGATTTAATCATTTCATTGTCACTGACTTCATTGTTTTCTCACAAAAAAAAATATACAAAATTGGTTTTCTCCTTTTGACACCATTTACTTTGGTATATTGCAATAAGTATTGTGAGAAAATAGAATGCATGTTTTATGAAATGCCATATATCTTTCCATCAAAATTCATTATACTGAATTTATATTACAGTACTAAAAATAAGCATATAATCAGAGTAACTGATAATTTAATCAGTTTTAAAACTGATGAAAAAGATGGAACTTCAACTACCACTGTCAAGGCAATCTGGAAATGTTCGCTGTCACAGAAATATTTTAAAATCAGAGTACCAAAATTGAAGTAAAATACCCATTTCGAAAGAAAATAATAAAACATCTAGGTGTGAACCCCCAACTATTTTTTACCATGGGTAACGTGATGTCCATTTAGTTACTTTGCTTATCTTCAAGCTCACAAAATTGTATTTTTCATGCATTTCAATATATTGAAAATGTTATAAATATAAAACACATTAAACTGTACTCATATCATGCAGCATGTGTCGTTCACTTTTCTTCCTAGGATAATTAGTGTACATAGCAACCATGTTTGATTACATGGTTTAATCTTTGGCAAACCATATTACATTATTCTTACAATGTTCAAAAGGAAAATATCAAATGTATAATAGATTACCAGCACATTTTCATTTGCAACAATCGAGATCTTTAAAATGAAATATTTAACAATAAATAAGCTCCATAAATATCGTCAATTATTATTTTCTATTATGATAAACTTATTTGAAACATGAGGAAGACTAGTCTTTATTCAGTGTGCAATCACTAAGATCAACAAAATATTCTCGGCAACAACAAAATATAACCATGAAATTTTATTCTTTCATTGCCAAAAAATGTGTGTGCTAAATTTCATGAGCATTTCCTGAAAAGCAAGTGATTCATCCCGGGCAGTCTCACTTGCATTACACAATTCAAGTATAGCAGCAGTGTTGATTTTGTGATATTAAAATATCATACACTCTCTCCGCTCTCACTTTAATTTACTCTTTGAATATAAATTATTGAATTAATCTAAGATAACTATTGCCATGGTCCTGCTGATTGGACCAAAAGCCTCTTTCATTGGGCTTGAAACTTTTTTATATTCCTTTCAATTTTACAAATTTATGCAGTAATAGAAAAGTGGGTCATTTAGAAAAGCATCCTGGCAATGGAAATAATTGAATTTAAATCCTGAAATTTGATAACATATTCATACAAAATTATGAATTCTCAAAGTGGCAGCATGAACTTGACACAATTATCTTCATACAAGATTCAAGGAATACAAAAAAATAATTGGATTTGATATTTTTTTTAAATAAGGAGGAAACATTATTGCTGGCTCCCGCAAGAAAGGGACTTGGGGTAATTTTCACGATTTTTTTTTATTTCAAATATTGAAAGAGCACATTGTAGGCTATCCAATGATGTAAAGGTTGATTCTAAATTTCAAGTATCACTCAAAATATCATCAAATCAAAAAAGGGAATAATAAAAAAATACAATCATAAAAATAACCACTAAGTCCTTTCTTGTGGGAAGCCAACTTGATATAAGAAACACGCAGAACTACAAGTGTTATTGGACATGCAGTGCAAAGAAGATTTTTTTTCGATATGTGCCGCACTGTGCACAAACCTTAATGGGAGTGTCCAGTGTGCACCATCAGGAGAAAATATTAACTGAATTTGAAGTAAATTAATGATGCTGCCCTCATCATGAAAACCGGCACTGCTCTCACTTCTGCTATGCAGGTGAGACAATGAGAAAATACCTGAATCTGAAAAAAACATTATTTACCTGATATATTACAGCAATTACGTGGCACCTGACCACCCCCAAACAAAACCAGGATCTGGGGGGCGTTTCATCAACATTTTCGTCCGACAAGTTGTCAGATCTGACAACTTTCCTTGATAATGATTGGATGAGAGTCACTGTTACCATAGTAGCTGTCGGATAAAACAGTACTTGTCGGATAAAATGTCCGACAAGTCCTTTCATGAAACGCTCCCCAGAAGACACCCAAGATAATCAGATATCTTCTCTCTCAGTAAGGTACCTTATCAGACACTAGGATATGGACATTCTTCTCACAGCTCATAATATGAATCATGCTTAGGGGTTAAACTTGCATATTCTCAAAAAGAGATGAGAACATTCAACTCCTAGTTGAGTTGAATTCGATACCAACCACTGGCATTCTCTTGACACTAAGATGCAGCCACTGTCCTCCACGTTCAGTGTTGCCTTTGACACTAACCAGTGGTATCTCTTGACACTAAGATACGGATACTCTTCTTCAAGTCCAGTGTTGCCTTTGATTCCAACCACTGGCATCTGTTGACCCTCTGACACAGACACTCTTCTCCAATTTCAGTGTTGCCTTTGATGCCAACCAGTGGCATCTCTTGACACAAAGATGCGGATACTCTTCTCCAAGTAAAGTGCTGCCTTTGATGCCAATCACTAGCATCTCTTGACACTAAGATGTAGACACTGTCCTCCAAGTTCAGTTCTGCCTTTGATTCCAACCACTAGCATCTCTTGACACTAAGATGTGGACACTCTTCTCCAAATTCGGTGTTGCCTTTGATACCAACCACCAGCTTGGCTCCATCCAAAGACCAACATATATAATCAGAGCAGAGCATAGCAGGTATTTCCTTATATTGCACCTTCTGTTCTCTGGTCTATCCCTATAAAACAATCAGACATCTTCAGAGACAAACATGTGGACGTTCTTCTCGGAGTTCATCATCTGAGTATTTCGCTTCAGTCCTACCACAGGACCCAACCGAAGGGCGTCGTACTTGGAGTACAGTACGCTGCAGGTGTGCTCCTTCATAGCGCCCTCTGTTGTTGGCGTCTCCAGCATGTTGCACAGCTCGCTGTAGTAGTGGGGGTAGGTGGGAAGCTGGTAGAATATGATGTGGTGTATCCCGCGGAGCTTGAACCTGTTAAGGGTAAATAGAGAGAGTAATTATTCTGTGGACTCCAGGAGAATTCATTCTACGGTCAATGAATGGGTGTTTCATAAAGCTGCTCTTAAGTTATGAATTTATGCATTTTTATCCTTTCTTGTGCTAAATACTATCTAAAATAATAATAATTCATTAATTAAGAACAAAAATGACTTCATATTTTACCAGGGTAGCCACTTCAGTTCCAAAAACTATTCTCCAAGCGGGCCCTGCTTAAAATGATAATGTGATTATTTCCCTGGTTTTACCTGTTGGTTGGGTCTTTTACCAATCAATAAATACACTGTCCTACATGTACATTTCTGTCTAGGTGATCTTCAATGGGATCGTTTTTCAGCTTAGATTCAATGATTTCACAAATTTCAGTTTATGTAACCACTAGATCGAGATCTAAGATGATATGGTGACACTTAACATTGATTTAACAGACTTTCTAATAAAATCATTGTTTACTGCTACTGTCATTTATCTTTTATACCAAAACATTTCCCAAGATAGTGACTAAGGTTGTGTTCAATGTCTATTTTCAAATTTAAACAGCAACATGAATCATGATTGAAAACGCAATTACAAAACACAAACACGATCAAGGGTGCACGATTCAGTGTCGAAAATATAAAGCTGATTATACGTCGATCCCACTCTTGTTAGCACAGCTTACTGGACAGTTTGACCAGTCACAAAAAAGGTTAATTCTGGCACATGTTTGTGTAGGCTTCCACTGCGAGAGAAAATTTAAAGACATTTCAAAACTCAATCGTGTTCAATATTAATAATAATAGGCATTTATAAAGCGCCATCAATCTAGAAATATTCTATTCTGATGTTATTATCATTATTACCCCGGCTTTAGCTCGAGCTGCCTTTCAGCCCTCAGTGCATTCAAGGAAATAACCCTCCCGGGTACCCATTCACCTCACCTGGGTTGAGTGCAGCACAATGTGGATAAGTTTCTTGCTGAAGGATATTACGCCATGGCTGGGATCGAACCCACGACCCTCTGTTTCAAAGTCAGAAGACTACCGTAATCCACTGGGCACAACGCTCCACAATATTGCATTTAGTTGTATTCGCGATGCTAAAGGTCGTAAAATCTGAGCTGATCGTGTTTTCAAACGCATCTTTTAGGGCGATAAAATTTCTTCTGAATCACCATCTGAAAGATGTTTACTTTTACGACAGGGAATGAAGGACATTAAACATATCCTTTGTTTCTGATTATATCCGCGGTTTGTAATGTGTTTTCAATCATAATTCATGTTGCTGCTTAAATTTGAAAATCAATATTGAACATCCTCCAGAGAACATTTACTCCTTTCCCACACAGTTGATATATACCTTCTGAAGAAATGAAGCCTCTCAGTTATGATTAGAGTATGACGTGTTCCTTCCCTCATATAATGTCTCGCCCTGGAGATGTTAGACTGACTGGTGTATCTGAGTTTAAAGATATGATATAAAAGTTATAACACAACAAGTGGAATGCCTCTGGCGGTCTCACCTGCATCACACAATTCAATATAGCAGCAGTGCTGACTTTGAAAACTACTGTAACTCGCACAAGATGTTCAGTGATACTTGGTTACTCTTATGTCCACGTTTTATGAACTAGACCAATACACTTACAGAGATATGATGGTAATTCAACAAATACCCCCAACATGGCCAAAGTTCATTGACCTTACATGACCTTTGACCTTGAACATGTGACCTAAAACTCGCACAGGATGTTCAGTGATACTTGATTACTCTTATGTCCAAGTTTCATGAGTCAGATCCATAAACTTTCAAAGTTATGATGGTAATTCAACAGATACCCCCATTATGGCCAAAGTTCATTGACCTTTGACCTTTGTCATGTGACCTGAAATGTGCACAGGATGTTCAGTGATACTTGATTACTCTTATGTCCAAGTTTTATGAATCAGATCCATAAACTTTCAAAGTTATGATGGTAATTCAACAGATACCCCCAATTCGGCCAAAGTTCATTGACCCTAAATGACCTTTGACCTTAATCATGTGACCTGAAACTTGCACAGGATGTTCAGTGATACTTAATTACTATAATGTCCAAGTTTCATGAATCAGATCCATAAACTTTCAAAGTTATGATGGTAATTCAACAGATACCCCCAATTCGGCCAAAGTTCATTGACCCTAAATGACCTTTGACCTTGGTCATGTGACATGAAACTCAGGCAGGATGTTCAGTAATACTTGATTAACCTTATGGCCAAGTTTCATAAAATAGGTCCATATACTTTCTAAGTTATGCTGTCATTTCAAAAACTTAACCTTTGGTTAAGATTTGGTGTTGACGCCGCCGCCGCCGTCGGAAAAGCGGCGCCTATAGTCTCACTCTGCTATGCAGGTGAGACAAAAAGGCGTAAAATAAGTATAATTTACATTTTACAATATATGCTTAAAAGTTGGTTTTAATAAAAAGAGAAAATCAAACAAGTTAAATGCTGACAATTTCATCAAAGCCTCCAAAATAAGAAAGATATTGAATTCAAAAGTTTCTCTTCAATTCACAAAACAGTTATGCGTACATCTTGGTCAGTGTACAAATGAGGGATCCAATAATGTTACCCACTCATTTTTTTTTCTTCTGTATTTTATTGTACTACAATGCGCAACAAAATGGGACAAACGGACAGACAACCAGAAAACATGCCTTTAGCAACCATCTACGGTAGGCAGAGACATAATAATACATATAAAGTAACCTTCTGTAAAATAAAACTAATGCCAAATCTACTGCTTTAATATCCCGTTATCCCTCTGCAAAACAAAGATTAATCTCCTTCACCAGCCTAGGGCTTTAGGATTTCAACAGTCAAGCTCAGTGTACTCACTCGCAAATTTGTGCAAAGTTGATCTCCTGTTTGCGGAAGTAGTTTCTAACACGAACAAAGTCAAAGTAAGAGGGAATGTAGATCATGGTCCCTGACATCAGAGATTCTCGATATTGGGGAAGGATCTGCAAAATAAAGAATATTTCCTGAATCTAGTTAGATTTCAAAATTAAGAGCTGATTCTCAACCCGGAGGGGGGGGGGGCACTTGCATTGATGAATGGATACCATGCGCGACCAAAAAAACACGTAAAAAGGATGTCTTTTTCAAGATAGGGCCTTTACGTAGGTAACGTAATAAGGTTGTCAAAAACACTGAAATAATGAAAAAAGGGCATCTATTTCGCTTAGAAAGCCAGGCCTATGTGTTAAGGGTCAAATTTGCGAGGGTATAAAAAAAGAGTAAAATGTTTTATAAAGGATATACTTTTTGCCCCAACAGTCAACACTACATGTTAAGAGTACGATTTGCGCGAGGTGTGGTCCCGGGTGTGGTAGATGGAGCCGTACTAAACCCAATGAGTAGGCAGAGAGAGTTGAATGTAAATATCATATTCTTCTTCCAAGGTAGATCTGGGACGTGATCGATTTAAGACACATTCAAACTTATAGCATTCTGTTTATACATACACTCAGACTCGATGTACATACCTTTGAGATGAAGAATTGAAATCTCTTCTCATGTGATGAAGCGAAGCTGTCGCATTCTACCTTGTGGAAAACCTGGAAAATGAAGAACCAATATATAACATTCAACTACTTCATAATTAAATTTGGCTGAGATCCCCATTTGACTGCGTGCAAAATGTTGCTTTCTGTAATGATTGCGGCTACCATAAATGTCAGCGTGATTTAATCAAAAATTTTAGACAACTAGCGCATTTACGTGACTCCGGCTTGTTCTATCCCCAGTATTGTTCAAGAATAAGAACATTACTGGAAAGAATCTAAAGGGAACTTATCATGACATGTTTGACAGATGGATCAATTCAAGCCTTATTGAAGTTACTCGCAAAATAAGGTGAATTCGGCTAACGTTAGAAATAAGCCTACGTTTACCTTTGGGGACGCTAGTATGACTAACGTTTGAGCAGATTTAGATGTAGATCTCACCTAACCTTAGCTCTTTCTAAAGATCTGACGTAGTTCTAGATCTAGTCATGAGTATTTATACTTTGTTCCAGAACTGCGGTGGAAAAATAATTTTGCGGCCAGATCATGCCCTCAGGCAGTCGCGTTGCGGTCCCCTTGAGCCTCTAGAAACAA